>NC_091573.1:21547219-21557219 GCF_042767895.1 Penaeus vannamei | reverse complement strand
GACACCTAGATTCAAAGGGTTAATATGAAGTCATGCAAGAGAGGACCACATCAAACAGTGTTTAATTGCTTCTTAAACTCCAACAGGAAAGTCAGTACTATAGTAAAGCAAAGAATATAAAACTACTAAGGGACTGCTATAGGATCAGCTTAATAAATTGCTATAACAATGCATTATATTGTCTGTACCTGTGCTAGTTGTTGGCCAGAGTTACAGTGTGCCTGGCATGGGTTACAGAGGTATTTGCCACCACCTTTTGTCTCCTCCAACTTAGTAACACACTCTGGGATCTCTAAGTCTGCATCCAAGGATTTGCGGACAGCAGAGTTGCCATTGGGATACGCTGTGTCATCCATTCCACCATTGCTGCTGAGGGGTGCGGACTGGCCTGTGACCCCTACAGTGAAGATGATTGATAATCAGAAGAAAGGCATTGATGAATCGGTCTTACTCCAAGCTCCCCTACGGGTCCTGACCGATTATCATGCTTGATTATTCAATCATATCAACAGATGGGAAAGGAGGAAAAAAGGAAAAATATTTACAATCTCTTAAACATCTACCCTTCTGAAAGTCCTTCACTGATTCAAAACTTGCCTAGGGCTTTAAGAATTTGGGAAGATATTTAGAAAAAAGAAATACAAATGAGATTATACTAAATGTAACAGTAATATTCATATGAAAATATTAATGTGAAAAAGAATATATCATGCTTGTCAAAAAAAAAAAAAAAAAAAAAAAAACAAAAAAAAAAAAAAAAAAAAAAAAAAAAAAAAAAAAAAAAAAAAATCATGCATTAATATGTGCATACACCCACACAATAACAAGCAAACACTAACAGATACACACATACTTGTAAATAAATTCCCCCTTGCCCCAAATCTCCTAAACAACATCCACTTTTGTTCAGGAGTCCCCATTCTACTAACAGGCCAAGAAAGCTTATAAACAGTTACTCAAAAACTTTCACTCCACCCACAAAAGCTTCCTTTCAATACTGAGACTATAAGCATACAAAGACAGGATTGTCAGAGATACAAGAAACAGATAAAGATAAGATCTAAATTGAAGTAATTATTAAAAATAAAGGAAGAATAGTAATACTTAAATTAGAATCCATTCCTCTTTACTGACAAATATCTTCCCATTGCTTAATTATGCAAAATTTAAACACCCAAAAGAGGATTCTAACTTATTGCTTGTGAGCGCTTTAAACTGTTCTACATTTGGGGTTCTAACGCCACTTACCTGAGCCACTGCAGGACTTCTTTGGTGGTGGACCACCACCTTCCCCTGATGCACGTTTGGCTGCCTTTTGCTTATGCTTGTTGCCAGCAATGTGTGTTGCTAACAGTTGTGGAGAATTAACTGTCACATCACACACAGTACATCGAATGACTCCACTGACGTCGTCGCGCTCAAATCCAATTTCATTTTCCTCTAAGGTTTTCATGAGATCTTGCGATTTTACCTGTAGATGAATAATTCAAATGAGAAGACATCCAATAAAAGGAAATCATCCACAAAGTTAACTTTCATATATGGCCTAGCCTTAACAATATACATTTAGAAAAGGTCTCTTAACAGGTAGTCAAAGGAAATTAAAAAAATCTTAAATGCTCTTATGAACATAATTTTGTATAAAAAAGGAAAAGAAAAACCTTACCTTGCGCTGGTGTTTGTAGCCAGCCACATGGGAATCTAAAACTGTTTGTGAAGCAAATTCCAAATTGCAGACATCACATTTTACAGTACTCTGAAATACAACCCCTATGATAATATAATGCAACATACATACTCCATCTAAATTCTACCTTTAATATCTTAGTTCTGTTTTGTGTTTTCACAAGTAGAATACTTGTCATCAGTGAACTATATATCTAAATTGGTAATAGCTTTTAAAAATGCACGAAACTTAATCCCACCCAATAACACAACTAATAATATTGAGGAATGAATCATCCATCAGCAACATCAATACCCATTACCCCTTTTCTGATTCATTTGCAGAGGTTAAATTTACCCTTGGCTTTTTAGTTGGCAAACGCCCCAAAACATTTTCCATTACTGCTTTGGTGACAGGATCATCAGTCATCTCCACCGAGGCTAAAAGTGCTGAATTGGGAGAAGGAATACCACCAGCGGGAGGGCTAACGCTCATTCTGAAAGAAAAACAATTTGTTGGTGTGGAATACAATATTATGAAATTTAGTATGATACTGTCACCTATTAGATTCCAATTAATACTAAAAATGTTGCATGGATTTTATCCCTTTTGCCATAAGTACATGCACTGTTCTTTGTGACTTTGTTGCACACAGATGGCTCTTCAAATGCTCAGCCACGAAGGAGTCAATTAAAAGGCCCTAAATGACTTCAGCTGATTTTCCCATTCCTTGAATGACCTCTTTTATCTATTGCTATCAATATTGATATTATTATCATTATTACTGACATTATAATCTTCATTATATCATAAATATAATACATGCAATACAAACTTTAAATTGGGCAAATAGATGAGACATGTACAACTACCTAATAACCGACTCCCAGGTGACTAAGTAAATGTGGGCCAGTCTATATGCAAACACAATTAAGAAAGCAAAATTACAGTGGCCACAGTATGTACTGCTATACAAAAAAACATTGTTAGGAGGAGTGTCAAAATATTCAATAACGAACAGAACGTTATTTCATGGAAAGGCTGGTATTTTGGGTTTCAAATTTGTCTCCTTCATGTCTCGAATAGTTGTCCCGGAATTCATATGGGTTCACTGTGAGATGATTTTATTCCGGCGAGGGATGGAATATGCTTTGCAATATTCAGATAAGCCACACATACCTAAAAGTAGTTGGAAAACCAGGGCTCCTAACTGTTCCGTAGCTTTAACTATATTTAAAAAAGCATTGTTGCTTGAATCAGAATGTTTAGTATGATTTTCTATTGGTATTTTTCTGTGTAGCTGTACATCCTACCATTCCAGCACAGACTTAAGAGGCAACAGGTTCAAGTCCTTAACATGAAACTAATAACTCATCAAATCACCTAATACGCAATACTACCATAACGATCAACAATGTTTTCAATTTGTTGAGTGGGGGGGGGGGGGGGGGCACTGAATGTTCCTTGGAGAGAGAGTCTCCTCTGACGTATATCCAAATATGTTCTGACACTTTATGGTGTATACTACTACTAAAAATTCTTATTCATCCAGGATATACCACATTTTTCTTCAATATGACAGAGCACAGCAAACATTTTCTACTGAAAATTTTACTAAAACTACTGTTACTGGAAGAAAAACTGTAACCCAAAGGAGTTAAGATGAAAGATGGCTGTAATTTCTTCCTAAATCTGCATCTTTACATATTTTGAACCACAATTTCTTAAGCTGCTATAATAATAATAATAATAATAATAATAATAATAATAATAATAATAATAATAATAGTATAAATGCATGGCAACAGATATTATATTAGACAATACAGACTTAAAGATAAATAACATATAATGTATAAAAAAGGCAAGTAATCACCATCAGCACTTTAGAGTACAGAGTAATACGATATTTTCTGCAAAATGTATTAAAGGGGAATCCATAACTGAAATTTCCTGCTGTAATAAATCTGTCGATAATCAAGCCACAAATCAGAAATGATAATCTTTTAGAAAGTAATGATATTCTTGATTTACTATTGGATGAAGAAAAGTGGAAAAACGAAAGTACAATCCTAAAAGATTTGAAGAGTGACAGAGAGAGAGAAATTCTGAATCTTGCTTAGAACTGTAACATGTTTTGTATAAAAGAGAAAATAATCAGTATTCTCTTCAACAATACGAAATGGTGGCATTTTCTTGTACATTCGGTAATGTACTAAAGGGTACTGCATTAAAAACATGTTTCAATTAGAGGGTCGATAGAAGCCATTTTAAACCAAATGGCAAAAACAAGTCAAGTTTAATCTATTTGTTAACTTTTCATAAACACTATTTCTATTGAACATAACATATGCTATAGGCAGAGAATCAATTTTACTCTCTTATCTTAGAAAAGGTAAAGGTCATTAAATAAATATTTCAAAGAATGATATTGATGTGCATTACAATGCACCTTCCTGTCCTAAACCATTTGTCAAGGTTTGACAATATGTTTCAAGTGAGCAAAACATGATCCCATATACTGCCTTAGCATTTCCTTAACACTTGTGGAAAACCTAGTGAAGCCTTGATCCTACAAGATGTAAAGACACAAGTCCAGCAGCACTCGAATGGCACATGTGATCATGGTGATCTATGGCATCACCTACGTGCAGGGCTGATGTGTTGGTGAAGGTGCAGGGAATGGCACATATGGCAAAGAAGTGGGCATATAGCTCATAGTAAAATCCAGCACCTGCAACCCCACACCCAGTACGTCGCCCAACACCAGCTGAAATACACAACCAACATGAAGTAAGGAAAGAGGAAGCAAAGAGGCTTTCCTGCTTGATGCTCCATGATCAGCTTAGAGTCCTTTAGAAGGGGCAGGCTTACACAAAAACCACAATACTGTATAAATAAAGGGCTAGGTGTATACTGCTCAATAGTGCAAAAAGACTAATGAGGAGCGAGTACTTCTTATACTTACAAAATGAAGGGTCCAAGCAAAATGGTTAGCATCACTAATGTATTTTATTAATGGACCATTGGGTCAAGATAACTGTTGCATCAGTCAAGTCCACAACATAGAATATTACGGAATAATGGTAAGATCTGAGCCTCAGCAGTTGAATATATTCCACCTACTTCTATAATTTATATCAAAAATATTTACCATGACTCACAAATACAATTTCCTTTGACTACATAAGCAAGAAACAGTAAATCACCACTGCTCATCTCATTTCATTTATCATTCCTATGTATACCCGATATCCAACTAAATTAATTTAGAATGTTCTATTCAACAAAGAAGACAATATCATACCATGAAATGAAGTACCTGTCTCCTTTATTCAAAATGGGACAACCAGGCAAGAAAATCAAACCACTTTAATTTCACAATGACACCAATGCAATGCTACATATAGTCATCTAAATACATTATCCATTTCATCTAAATTTCAACTTGGTATCATGTATCATTCAGTAACCATTGCAAGAGAAAAGCACGCACATCTCCAGCCAAGCACTAACAGTATAATCAACAGTAAAGTTGTTCAGTAAAAAAAATAATAATGATTATAAACATGAGGAGGAGGATATAAAGTCTACTTCTGAATTATGAAGTGATTAAGAATATACAAAGTATCTATCACAAAGCCATTAACAGTACCATGTACAAAAACATAATACTTATACACAGATGCATATATGCACATAAATATATAAATTATTGAGTATCAATATAAATATCTTTTTGTGGGATATACAAGAACAATTATTCACTTGGAATTTAAACATTGATGAATTCTATGAGACTTTTCACCTCAAGCACGTCTTGACAAAAACATCACCAAGACTCAATTCATCTATAGACATCTAACAACCAGACCAATAACCTGATCAAAAATCCAGTTTTGGTGAAATGATTCTTATGTACTAATGGTAATGCTACTGGAGGCTGTAATACTTGAGACACTGCATATGTTTTAACAATACACAATAAATTTACTGTTAAAGTTCCATCTTGTAAAATTAAATTTAGTGGATGCTTGATGGCCACAGTAATTGCTGTGTTCACTGCTGTATGAGATAGCAAAGGAGGCATGGAGTCTAGTATGCACCTACCCTACAAGTCACACACCTGTCAGAGTGAGCACTCAAGAAAGGTCATGTGCAGGCAGTTAAGCATTCGATCCAAGAGGTTAATTTCCGCAGTTTATTTTCTAAAAGTAAATGCATTTTCAGTGTTTTTCAAGAGCATTAGTTTAGATATTCTCTAACTTTGCATGGTCTTCATTTCAATATTCATCCTATTCAGAAAATTACCTGTACAGGTGCTCTGTATGTTCAACTTGCCAAAATATATACTCTAGAGGTGGTTTGTTTGCCTTTGCTCTGGTGCTTGCTGGAGCCACTGCAAGCATTTGTATTGGGCTGCATGTTACCCACTACTGGTGCATGTCAAATTGTATAGAAATGAGTGCTTCTAAAAAGCTGTATTGCTTAAATTTTGGCCCCTAGAAAGTTATTTTTCTGGACAATTGCCAAACCAACAATACTGAAACAATGTACTGCATTCCACAATCTTTGGTTACCTTATTTACTTAGTGCATTCTATTGCATCTCCTGCTCTCTTCTGGAAGGGGCAAGCCAAGCCAAACTAGTCAGCATCAAACGCGGGCTTTGTGCACCACAGAGAATGGACGCCTTCTGGAATTTCCTTAATTATACCCATTACATTTATTCTCAGTTCGGTTTACTTCCTCTCCCAAGGAAAACGAACGAAAATTATTCTGCACACGCATTGCGTATCGTCTCATCTGTGAGGATATATCACCAATTGGCGTCTAACTGCCAAAAGCAATGTCGAGAGGCATCCGGCAATGAACACACGATCAGCATAGATGTCAACAAACTACTCTTAGTCTCGTCTGCCGTTTCTTCTACGCACCTTACCTTAAAAAGGGAAGAGGATATAGATCTGGATGGCTGCCTGTCTTCGTTTGTGTCTAAATACATTTAACAGAATGCGTACTTACGCGTGCAGACGAAGAAATTAGCGGTAGTCTCTGCCTCTGCCTCTCCGTCTTCTCTCTGAGCGTTTACTAAGCGCTTCCTCGGTCAATGTTTACTCATAGAAAACGGAAAACTTTTAGGGGAGGCAATTGTACTTGGACGCTTTGCCGCCAAATCTAGGAAAACCGGGTTACCTGGTTCTAAGGCTCTACTGTTTAAGAGCGCTGTATGTGTTTCTTCATCACATGCATGTATGCAACCGCAGACACTCATTTTGTTGACTCTTACTACACTCTTTCATAGCGATGAAACGATGTACTAAATAATCCCATAATTATTACATTTTTTTTGCCGCAGCGAGATGAGCAGTCTTGGTGATTTACTTTTTCCTTTCAATACAGACAAGATCATCCAGCAATACGTACCGCCATAAGAGTGTTCACACCAACGTGGTAGCTTATACTTCTTTGCTGTGGTTTCCAGCGACACCTCCCTCCGTTCAAAATAATGTCGCAGGAAGAACAGCAGTTATTTCTGTAGGCGCTTGGACTGTTGTCTCGACGACGCCTTTTCGCCAGCTAGTTCACAGTCACCGTCACTTGACAGCCATTTATCATATCGCGACTATTACTGTTCTGATACCTTGTATATGACGTTGTTCCTTTTCTCCGGTGATTTATGCTAAAACATTACTAATACAGCTACGTTGACTATCCCAGGATTATCGATTTTGCTATTTGTTTATGGCGCGTTAGCGTCGCGATCAGCTTAATTAGTTTACCTATATGTATCGTACCTTCCATAAAGACCGTAATAACTGATACTATTAGAAGTCAAGACACACACTATTGGGTTCAGATTTTCGTACTGCTACTAGCCCTTTTTTCTCTACCCACGGATAACATTTTCAACCCAGATAATCATCATTATGGTGATATGAACATCCCAACCTTCCCCCTTGATAGGATGCCTAGTCTTCTGTCGAAGTGGAAGGCGATGTCTCAGTCTCAGACGCCAGCGCAGCTACTCCATTTCCTGTGGAAGAGACAAACCGTCTTGATATTTCGGTTCTTTAGGGAGCGAGCGAGCAAGAGAGAGAGAGAGAGAGAGAGAGAGAGAGAGAGAGAGAGAGAGAGAGAGAGAGAGAGAGAGAGAGAGAGAGAGAAAGACTGATTTTGAAGATGTTTTGATATTCACAGCCACTGATATACGCAACCTTACGTTCAGTAAATCAGAGCATATTTCACCTTATATGTGCCACCGATGACAGTTATGTCTGGCGCCGTGCATTGTGACACAGCTGCCTGCCTCGAACGGACCTTTTGAAGTGCTTTGGCCAACATTTTAGCGTCCCCGCTTATCGTGCTCCCAAGATCCCACTGTTAAGACAATCGATAGATCTCTACGTGAAACGGACGGCGATTTTTGCAACAAGAGGTGGCATTGCAAGTGCAAGTCATCAGGTGGAGAACCACAGTTTCCTCCGGTACCTGCCAGCCCTGCGATCTTTGCCTGCAGCATCCCCTGCCGTGAAACATACCTGTCCAGATGAATGAGATGCATTCTATTTGTATTCCTTTTCACGTTGTCTCGCTCGTCTTTGGAGCGGCGGTTGTAGGAGATACTTCCAATTCTGTCACGTGGATTTGACCTTTCGCACATTTCAGACATAGTGAAGATTGAAGGCAGCCATATACAAAAATTCATCCTCAGTTTATGTCCCCACAGTCATACAGCTTGCAAATATGAATTATTAATTCACATTTCAGATTTGACAAATAGGCATACCCGTATACAAATGTGTGAGTATATATATATATATATATATATATATATATATATATATATATATATATATATATATATATATATATACATACATATATATATATATATATATACATATATATATATATATATATATATATATATATATATATATATATATATATATATATATATATATATATATACATGTGTGTGTGTGTTTGTGTGTGTAATTTTGAGTATGTAGGGGTTACAGCTAACTGCAAAACAATCACGTGAATTTTACAGGTTGATTTTACTTACGATGAAATGATAATCATATAATATGTATTCGTCTATTTGTTTTTTTTTTCAGACTATTTAGCTTCCTTCTCCTTAGGAAAATCAAACTTTCGTGGCCCCTCCTAATTTCTCCTATTTGCTTGCTAAAACAGAGACACTGAATTGCCTCTGCGGTAGCTAGCCAAGGTCCCCAAAGTCATGTCTAAAGCTCAACAAATCAACAATACTGGATAATGCAAAGCTTAAACTCAAAGAAAAAACGAACAAAGAAGAATGATGTGAATGAGAAATGCAAATCTTTTTTCAAAAGGGAGAAAACCGCTTCATTAAGTGGCTTGTTTGTGTCCGAGGAACGAGCAAACTGTGTTTGTGTGTTCATTGTGAGTGTTCTTCATGCATAAAAAAATCTCACTTTTCACAAATTCTTCACTAAACTATACTTTGACTGTCTGCTAGTCTCTGCTGCATTTACTGGATGCTTGGAGGGAATTTGCCGTTGTAAAGGACTTGTGAGACGAGATGGTGGGAATCAGTAACGAAGTTTGAATTTTCGTATCCAAGAGGAAGAGGAGGAAAAGAAAATAACGTTGGACATGATTTACGCATGCAGCGAAAAGGACTGTCAACAACTTTACAGCTCGACCAAAAAGTGCAGAGGAAGAAGGAAAGAAGGGCAGGAGACGGAAGAACGAGTGGAGGAAGGAAGGAAGAGAGATAGAGAAATGGGAGGAGAAAAAAGAGGATGGAAGGAAGAGATAGAGGGAAAAGTAAGAGAGAAGGACGGGGAGGGTAGTGGATGGAAGTAGGAGGAGAAAAGGGGGAAAGGAAGAAGACGATGGGATGAAATGAGGATGGGATAAAGAAGGAAGGACGAAGAGAGAGATGAAAGGAGGAGGAAGAAAGAGAGAAAAAATACCAACTGGGAGGAGGAAGGAGGATGGAAGGAGAAAAAAGAAAGTGAGGAAGAGAGAGAGGCAGAAAAAAGAGGGAAAGAGAACAGGGAGGAAGGAGGTGAAAGATGATGGAGGAGGGAAGAAGGGAGGAAGAGGCGAAATAGGGAGGAAGGAGGAAGGTGGGAAAGTAGGAAGAAATGAAGGGAGGATTGGAGGGAGGGAGAAAGACCAAATTTAGATATATTTTGCTTAGTATATTTGAAGACTAGGAGAAGGGACAAGAAAATAAGCGCTCTCAACATACACACGAAGCCAATCTCTTCTTGAAATATACTTTTAATCATTTTCTTTCTACCAGCTCTTTTAGTAAAACCTCCCACGCTAAGGCAGT
>NC_091573.1:21509719-21514719 GCF_042767895.1 Penaeus vannamei | reverse complement strand
CCCTGCGAGGTTCCCCCTCTGGGGTGTCCCCTGCGAGGTTCCCCCTCTGGGGTGTCCCCTGCGAGGTTCCCCCTCTGGGGTGTCCCCTGCGAGGTTCTCCCTCTGGGGTGTCCCCTGCGAGGTTCCCCCTCTGGGGTGTCCCCTGCGAGGTTCCCCCTCTGGGGTGTCCCCTGCGAGGTTCCCCCTCTGGGGTGTCCCCTGCGAGGTTCCCCCTCTGGGGTGTCCCCTGCGAGGTTCCCCCTCTGGGGTGTCCCCTGCGAGGTTCCCCCTCTGGGGTGTCCCCTGCGAGGTTCCCCCTCTGGGGTGTCCCCTGCGAGGTTCCCCCTCTGGGGTGTCCCCTGCGAGGTTCCCCCTCTGGGGTGTCCCCTGCGAGGTTCCCCCTCTGGGGTGTCCCCTGCGAGGTTCCCCCTCTGGGGTGTCCCCTGCGAGGTTCCCCCTCTGGGGTGTCCCCTGCGAGGTTCCCCCTCTGGGGTGTCCCCTGCGAGGTTCCCCCTCTGGGGTGTCCCCTGCGAGGTTCCCCCTCTGGGGTGTCCCCTGCGAGGTTCCCCCTCTGGGGTGTCCCCTGCGAGGTTCCCCCTCTGGGGTGTCCCCTGCGAGGTTCCCCCTCTGGGGTGTCCCCTGCGAGGAGTCCGCTGCGAGGCGTCCCCTGCGAGGCGTCCGCTGTAAGGCATCCCCTGCGAGGCGTCCCCTGCGAGGCGTCCGCTGTAAGGCATCCCCTGCGAGGCGTCCGCTGCGCTGCGTCCCCTGCGAGGCGTCCGCTGTAAGGCATCCCCTGCGAGGTTTACCCTCCGGGATGTCCGCTGTGAGGCATCCCCTGCGAGGTGTCCCCTGCGACGCATCCCCTGCGAGGTTTACCCTCCGGGATGTCCGCTGCGAGGCATCCCCTGCGAGGTGTCCCTTGCGAGGTGTCCCCTGCGAGGTGTCCCCTGCCAGGTGTCCCCTGCGAGGTGTCCTCTGTGAGGTTTACCCTCCGGGGTGTCCCCTGCGAGGCGTCCCCTGCGAGGTGTCCCCTGTGAAGTGTCCCCTGCGAGGCGTCCCCTGCGAGGTGTCCCCTGTGAAGTGTTCCCTGCGAGGCGTCCCTTGCGAGGTGTCCCCTGCCAGGTGTCCCCTGTGAAGTGTCCTCTGCGAGGCGTCCCCTGCGAGGCGTCCCCTGCGAGGCCTTCCTTGCGAGGTGTCCCTTGCGAGGTGTCCCCTGCCAGGTGTCCCCTGCGAGGCGTCCCTTGCGAGGTGTCCCCTGCCAGGTGTCCCCTGTGAGGTGTCCCCTGCGAGGCTTTCCTTGCGAGGTGTCCCTTGCGAGGTGTCCCCTGCCAGGTGTCCCCTGCGAGGCGTCCCCTGCGAGGCGTCCCCTGCGAGGTGTCCCCTGTGAAGTGTCCCCTGCGAGGCGTCCCCTGCGAGGTGTCCCCTGTGAGGTGTCCCCTACGAGGCGTCCCCTGCGAGGCATCCCCTGCGAGGCGTCCCCTGCGAGGTGTCCCCTGTGAAGTGTCCCCTGCGAGGTGTCCCCTGTGAAGTGTCCCCTGCGAGGCATCCCCTGCGAGGCGTCCCCTGCGAGGTGTCCCCTGTGAAGTGTCCCCTGCGAGGCGTCCCTTGCGAGGTGTCCCCTGCCAGGTGTCCCCTGTGAAGTGTCCTCTGCGAGGCGTCCCCTGCGAGGCGTCCCCTGCGAGGCCTTCCTTGCGAGGTGTCCCTTGCGAGGTGTCCCCTGCCAGGTGTCCCCTGCGAGGCGTCCCCTGCGAGGTGTCCCCTGTGAAGTGTCCCCTGCGAGGCGTCCCTTGGGAGGTGTCCCCTGTGAGGTGTCCCCTGTGAGGCTTTCCTTGCGAGGTGTCCCTTGCGAGGTGTCCCCTGCCAGGTGTCCCTTGCGAGGTGTCCCCTGCGAGGCGTCCCCTGCGAGGTGTCCCCTGTGAAGTGTCCCCTGCGAGGCGTCCCCTGCGAGGCGTCCCCTGCGAGGTGTCCCCTACGAGGCGTCCCCTGCGAGGCATCCCCTGCGAGGTGTCCCCTATGAAGTGTCCCCTGCGAGGCGTCCCCTGCGAGGCGTCCCCTGTGAGGCGTCCCCTGTGAGGTGTCCCCTGCGAGGCGTCCCCTGTGAGGTGTCCCCTGTGAAGTGTCCCCTGCGAGGCGTCCCCTGTGAAGTGTCCCCTGTGAGGCGTCCCCTGCGAGGTGTCCCCTGCGAGGTGTCCCCTGCGAGGTGTCCCCTGCGAGGTCTCCCTTGCGAGGTGTCCCCTGCGAGGTGTCCCCTGCGAGGTGTCCCCTGCGAGGTCTCCCTTGCGAGGTGTCCCCTGCGAGGTGTTCCCTGCGAGGTGTCCCCTGCGAGGTGTCCCCTGCGAGGTGTCCCTTGCGAGGTGTCCCCTGCAAGGTGTCCCCTGCGAGGTGTCCCCTGCGAGGCGTCCCCTGCGAGGTTCTCCCTCCGGGGTGTCCCGTGCGAGGTGTCCCTTGCGAGGTGTCCCCTGCGAGCATGTTGCCAGCAAATTGGGCGCAACCAACGGCGTCGCGGCGCACACGGAGCCAGCTGTTTCGTGTTTTAGGTGAGCAGTTTTGCAAGGTAAGCGCACTTCTAATGCCAGTCTCCGAAAGTTGGTTAATTTTGAACTGAAACTTTGGCAATGAACAGGAGTTGATGAAGTGAATATCAGTTATCATTATTTTGACAAGGATATCAGAAGTAGTTAAGAATCGGGACGACCGCTCACCACAGTTAGGTTTGCATTCTGATATCTGCGCCGCTTCCGCTTCCATATTCTTGCCACTGAGTTTAGAGAATTCTGAGTATCATTAACTCTGCAGGTGCAAACGATACAAAATGACACAGTGGCTAATGATATAAAAATACATGTAATGATGCATTTTTTTCCAAATCTTGTCCACCGCAATCGTCCTCGCCAGGCCATTTATCTTGTAACCTTTAATTTCATATCAAATGATTAATCTTCGCGGATAAACACGGCTTCCGCGGCGAATTCTGTTTGAGTTCTTTCGCTTGTTGAATCTGGATGAGAAGGAATCGAATAACATCCACGAAGGTCGCGTTTTGAATCCCTCGTGGAAAGTCAGTCCATCTTTTGCGAGAATGACAGTGGTAAAATGGGGATGGTTATGATTACATTGGTGATGATGATGATTATGGTGGTGGCGGTAGTGGTGGTGGTGGTGGTGGTGAAGATGAAAATGAAGATGAAGATGAAGATGAAGATGAAGATGAAGATGAAGATGAAGATGAAGATGATGATGATGATGATGATGATGATGATGATGATGATGATGATTATGGTGGTGGGGGTGGTGGAGGTGAAGATGAAGATGAAGATGAAGATGATGATGATGATGAAGATGATGATGATGATGATTATGGTGGTGGGGGTGGTGGAGGTGATGAAAATAAAGATGATGATGATAATAATGATGAAGATGATGATAATGATTATGGTGATGGCAGTGGTGGTGGTCATGATGATGATGAAGATGATAAAGATGATGCTGATGAAGATAATGATAATGATGACGACGACGATGATGATGATGATAATGATAATGATGATGATGATGTCTATATTAATGATGGTGATAATGATGATCATGATAATGATAATGATAATAATGATATGATGATGATAATGATGTTAATGCTGCTGCTGCTGCTGCTGATGATGATGATGATGATGATGAAGAAAAAGATGATAAGTACAGAAAGAGTAATGATTATGAAGATAACTAAAGATACTAACGATAACCGTATTGATTCTAAAATCAATGATAATGTTGATAACTCGATCAATAACCATCGCCTTTCCAAATGCAATCATGGCAATAACAAGGTTAATTACAAATTCTAAGTAGTTACAGTAAAAGACAAAAATGATGGTACAATTTATAATAAAGATTACTAATCCGGCAATAATTTCCTCCTTACACAAGAATAAATCAAGTGAAACTATAACAGCGTGTTTAGAAAAAAAGCGTTTAGAAAATGTAAGCAGGAAATTTATGACGCGGTTAAATGCCTAAAAACAAGAAAACGAAACAATAAATAAGGAAGATAATAATAAGGCGGGTCGTGTTCTTGCGCGCGTTCCAACTGTCAGCTGATGCGAAAGAGTTCTTTACAGTTTATGGCTTGCACGGACAGCCCCAGGGTCATCCTGTGCACCACCTTCTTCACTGATGTGTTTATTTCCTTATCAGTACATTGTATGTGAAACACTGATTATCTTGAAACTGTTTTACGCGATACTGTCAACACGCGTGACGTCACAGATGGTTTTGCCAAGTCTATTTCTATTTGTTACGGATTTGCGATGTTTATTTAAGCATGTGTGTAGCATGCCGTTCTTACTGAGGTCATTGTTAATCTGGTAACACTATTTCATACCAGACTGTAGTTCTGCAAGTCTTCGGGTTTAAGCAGCTGGCTCTTGGCTTTGTCAGGATATCGTTGTCAGACTCCGCTTGCAGAGGCCTCCTGTTTAGCCAAACTGCTTGGCTTTTTCATGCAGAATCCTGTAGGCATGCGCTCGCGCGAGAAACAAACGAAGCACACAGTCGGACCCATAAATCAGACTCCTAATCTGAGCCGGGAAATTATATGAGCATTAAGCAGGAAAAGAATCTCAAACCTTGGTTTATGGCATTCGAAGCGTTGTTTATCAATGGGCGAACTACCATTGGTGGTCGGCTCTCTGTTAAGGAGCGGAAGAGACGGTCGCCACATCAACGGAGCGAGAGCTTTTGCTAGAGCCGATAATGAGTTGGCATGCTTTAAAAATGAAGATTGGTCGAAAATAAGTGAGCATGCCAACTGATAACCGAATCCAGCAAGGATTACTAATAGCAAGTCCTTCCGAAAGGCAGTTGATCATAAAGTCAATGGAAGGAAAGATGTATAAAAGGATGAACTTCAAATATGACGTGCATGTCAAAGAAAATATAAATAGCTGCTCACGTTTTTATACAGCACAGAATAAAGCAAGACTAAAATATTCCATGATATACACTATAATTATATTTTCATTTTT
>NC_091573.1:21483089-21490589 GCF_042767895.1 Penaeus vannamei | reverse complement strand
TAGTGATGAAATGAACAGTTATTTTTATAACCATGAACGTAATTTTTACCGACTCACTAGTATGGCGTTGAAGTCGCCAAGCCAAAATGGATATTTACTTATATTTAGATCTGAATGTAAATATGTTATGGCCGAAATGCAGTTTTTAAGACAACTGTTTTTTTTTATCGGATTTTCTCTGTATCCTTTCCTGTATTTTTATTTTTCTAATGTTCTTTCCCCTTGTCGACGTCTCCAAACTGTCCCGATAACCACCGGAGGTGACGGTCGTTACCCAGCTTCTTTTTTGTTTTTCCCCTTCCCTCTCTCGTCTCGGTTGTTTGGATTGTCGAACTATCGGCTTGGTCTTCAGGCACTTCATTTGCCTATTTCCTTCTTTCGCGCCTTGCCTGGGTCATGGCCTGGGGGTTTCTTTCGGGGTATATATAGTAGTGGCTGAGGAAAGGAAAATCACTTCGGTCCTGACCTTTGTCCCGCACTTTGGCCTTTCGCGGTGGAAATTTTACCTGTGTTGTGCTCTCGCTCGGATTTACCTCTAACTGGGATTTACATCGCACTCGGATCTATCTCGCATTACACATTATGCTGATTATCTCCTCAAGCTAAGTGACTCATGGTTGTGTGTAAGAGACGACTGGTCTCTTTTGGACTTCAGCGTGACATGCTGCATTGTTATCTGCAGGGTGCACTCTTTCGTGAAGTCCCAAAACAGTATTGTGTATTTCCAAGTGTTTGAGAGCATTAGGACCAAGTGATTTAGAGGAACACTGCTTGAGGATCCGTACCTCCAGTGTATTCATTTTTATAACTGTTATTACTTAGTTTCTTTTCGTTCTTGCCTGAGGTTCCATACCTCCTGGGATAAAGATTTTTTTTAGTACCTTTACGTACTTTATCGTTAATTGTTTTGTTTCGCTTAATGCGTGTTTGTTGATTTCTACTTGATCGTGTGGGTGATCAAGCAGTCTTTGTGATTACACCTCCAGTGTGACTTTGCCTCTTTACGACTAAGGCCCGTACTTTTAAAACCGGGCGGGCGATCCGGAATTTCATACTTTTAAAATCATGCCTGGCGAACGTTCGCCAGGGCTGGCGAAAGATCATATTGGAACAGCCTGGCGAAGAGAGCTGTTTGAATACCATTTTCTTGCTTTCAAATTATAAATTAGTAACATATTTGTGTATGATAGGATGTAGGAATCACATTGAAATTATAAAATATCGTAAAATCATAATTTATTATGAAATAACGTATATACTTATTTTTTTTCAAGACCTTCGATGTTCCAGTCGAGAGCTCAAGACATCAGCTGTATTCCTACCCCCCTACCCCTACCACCCACCCCCGAGATGACTTATTTAGATTTAGGTTGTTGTTATTTTGGTTGTAAGGATAATGTTCTTTTCACAAATATTACCAGAAGTGTTTTTTATGGCGGCATGTTTACTTTTGGCTATAGAAACATAGCTGTAGTGCTCCACCGCCCTATAATGAGGCGTCTTTAATGATACCCTTGTAGGCCTACAGTTCAATATCTTACATCAGTTAGGAATAATAAAATAGTAATTTTTAAACCCTTATTAAAGTATAAAGTTATTTTTTGTATAAATGTATAAGGTTGATACAGTATAGTATAAAGTACTTTTAAAACCTTTCGCCAATGCTAGCGTTCGCCAGGCCAACATCTGAGTGAGGGAGGCCTTACTTTTAAAACTAAGGCAGGTGTTCGCCAGGCCTTGCGAACGAAAGGGATCGCCAGGCGCTAACATCTTGGATTCCTGATAAATCTAGCGCTTCGGCGAATGAAAAAAAACGCGAGAAAAAGCAAAAGGTTTTAAAAGTACGGTCCATAAAGTTAACCTTGTTATAGTATAAAGTGTAGTATAGCATAAAGTATAAAGTTAATTTTGTTATAGTATAAAGATATTTTCAACTTCTTTGTTATAGCATAAAGTTAAATTTTAACTCCTTTGTTATAGTATAAAGTGAGACTATCGCGGAAACAACATTTTCGTCTTCTCTCGAGGTTAATAATTAAGTTTAGGTTATGTTATGTGCACTGCAGATGTAAACAAATTTGCGCTAGATTTAGCGGGAATGCAAGATGTTAGCGCCTGGCGAACGTTGGTTTTAAAAGTAAGGCCTCCCTCACTCAGAGGTTCGCCTGGGGAAGCTTCGCCAGGTGAACGCCAGCACTGGCGAAGGTTGTAAAAGTACGGGCCTAAGTTATTAGTTTTATTTCGTTCGTACTTGAGGAGTCATACCTCCTGTACATATATATTTTAAAAGTTAATGTTAATGTTTCCTTTCGTCCCTGCTTGAGGATCCGTACCTCCGGGGATAAAGATCTTTATCAAGATGTTTTTACGTATTTTGTTTGATATATGTTTCTGTTGATTTCTGCCTGACCTTGTGGGTAATCAGGCAGACTTTGGTGATTCGTATCTCCTGATAACGAGCCCTTAGTATCACATGATACTTGATTTTTGTTGTTGTCGTTTGTTGTTTCAGCTGATTCCTGTCTGACCTTGTGGGTGTTCAGGCAGTCTTCATGAATAGTCCCTTCCTTGACTTTTTCAGCCTTCTTTTTAATTTATTTCTTAATTCTTTTGCACACAAGTACTCTTACTAGGTATCCGTCAGCATTAGCTTTGGTTTAACTGTTAACATCCATTTGGGTTGGATGTTAACAATTTAACGTAATTTAGGGACTTGGATGTTTTTATGCTGACCCCCTAGTAACAGTACTTCTGGAGTTGGGACGCCAACTTAGGGAAGGCATTTTTATATTTCGTGGTAAGTTTTAACTGGTGTTAATTTCTCGTGCATCACCGCTGTGATAAATCGGTGATGCACACACCTTGTTCTACTTTCCCATGACTGAAAAATGTCTGTAACTCCCTAGTGAGTGTAATTTGCTCCCTAAATGAACATCGAACCAACGCAGAGCTTTTACTCAACTCCAGTCAGAATATAAATTAATCTTACAACCACTGAAGTTCTGGTTCTGACCAAGGTTAGATGCCTAAATCTTTCTCGGACTCGGGTCTCCTAAACAGCACACTGCTGGTTGCTCTGACATCACGCAACCCTTGAAAGGCTGTAAAAAGGCTAGATAAATCAGAGAATATTAAGCTGATATCAAAAGAACAGATTCATTTTGCTATAACTGTGTTCCCGCTCCCAGTAGGCGGATGCTCAAACCGAAGGGAAGAATAATAATTTTATTATGCTTTTTTCTTCCAAACACGTCCACGCAGACGCTCAGCCTACGCTATCTCCCTTTTCACATCTACACACTTACACATCCAACATTCAGTACACGCATCCTGTACTTTCCTTTCACCCTTCTCTGATACAACATCCACACCCACTTACACAACACACACGGTTCCCGAACCTACTAATCGGGTGGTGGCAGCATGGCGTAGGCTTGGAACCTTACATCTGTTCACTGCAGACGAATCTTTCCTTGAGCAAAGAACAATATTCTCGGTTGAGCCCGGACTCAACCAGAGGCCACTTTAAGTCTACTGGGTCTACGCCCCGCTACAATAATAATAATAATAATAATAAAAATAATAATGATAATGATAATAATAATAATGTTATTGATAATAATAAGAGTAGCAATAATGGTGATTATAATGGTTGATGATAATGACGATGATGATAATAATGGTGATGATGATTATGATGGAGATGGTGATGGTGATAGTGATGATAATAAGGGTGATGATGACGATGGTAAGGATACTGATAATAGTAATTCTTATAATTATAACATTAAACATATGAAGACGTATTATCATCGTAAGTATTGTGCCATTCCCTTTATATTCATTTTATTATTTTTATTAGTTTTGTGACAAATACTGATATTGCTGCCATCAGTAAAAGTAAACATCATAATGATTATTGTGAGACGCGGTTCAGCCCTTGTGCACGCGCAGGTCCGGCTGTAAGCGCGGCTGTCGGGACTGAATCACTTCACTTCGAGGCGATATCGGGGGCCGAGGGAGCCAGCGGTAACCTGGCCTAGGGCGTTCTTTCCCTCGGGTATCTTCGGGCTTTCCAGAGTGTAACTAAAAACTATTGTCTTCAATTTGCTTAAAGAAATTATTGACATCTTTAAGGATCGATGAAGTCAACAAATGCTATATAAGAGATTTTATATAAAACATCAATGGTTATTTATCACAAAATTCGTCTTTTTTACCAAAAACAAATAAGAAAAGGCTCATTTGAAACTAAGGATGGGTCGACAGCCCGTCAGTAAATCTGTTTGCATCTTTTTTCTTCAAAAATACGCCATACAACACGAAACTATGGCGATAACAGGGAATAAGTCCTTGTGCACCTTGCTGCTAAAAAGAGAAGTACTATGCGCGCGGTGTTATTCAAGCGAGAGACATGTGCGAGCAAGATCTATAAATGTACATTAAAAGTACAGGTCTCGTCACTTCGGAGTTCTGGGGCCGCATTCTCAAACGCGTTAAGGCGCCGTATCTCCTTAAAGCGCCTTAACTTACGGCCGATCGATCTTACGGCCCATACACAAAGCAAGGAATCTGCCATACTGGTGCGAGTTAAGGCGTCTTAGGTTAAGACAGGGGGAGAGCAGCCTTTAGCTCTTTAAGGCGGGCGGGAAATCAACACTACTATTATATAGGGGAAATACAGCAGGACGGTTAAGGCCTCCAGCACGCCTTAACTTAAGGATCTTTTGAGAGTCTGGCCCCTGCGCAGCTTTGAGTGATAAGGCCTATGACGTCACGTGGAGTGGACTGATGGCGGAAAGGGGCGGGGGGAAGTAGAGAATGGTAGGGTGAGGAGATAGAAAACGGCAGCAATTGAGCAAATACTTAAGTAATTTTAGATATCGGCCTATATCGCATATTTTACATGGATTCAGGTTTGTGTTTCTCACGCTGCAGCTTAGATATGGTGTAATAAATAAGTAAAATAAGTAATATACATGTTTCATATATAAATATTTGTGCGCATATATATGCATATATATATGTGTGTATGTGCATATACATATATTCAAAGAAGCTTTACATGGGCTTTATGCAGTGCGTGTTGTGATGTGTTGGTTTTCTTATTTTTGTAATAAGTTCGTCAAAACCTTGGAGTTTAAATATGCCATGCCTTCTTTGTTTATTTTACACACACACACACACACACACACACACACACACACACACACACACACACACATATATATATATATATATATATATATATATATATATATATATATATATAATTACAACCAATTGCAAGAAGTCTTGGATTAGACTCCCAGAAAGGACATCCTTGTTGTGCAAGGCGACTGGAATACCATAATAGGAGAGAATGCTTATAAGAACTGGAAAGGCACGTGCCGAAGCTACTGCAATCCAGAGACGAGGCTTGTGACTCCTGGAATTCGCTAGCTATAATTACCTCAAGTTGACAAACACATTTGGCCTGCACAAAGCATTCAGAAGATGGACATGGCACAGCCCTGATCGACTAACCAGTAACCAGATAGCCTACTTCATGGTGCAGAGACGTTTTCAAACTGGTGTTAATATCACCAAGAAATGTAGCTTTCCAGGAGCTGACATTAGAAGTGACTATGAGTTAATGATGATGACTCTTAGACTCTATCTGAAGAAAGGCGGCAAACAGGGCCACATAAGGATCAAATATGATCTCGAGAAGCTGGAGGACCCAGATGTAGGAGAAGCCTTCCATGCAAAGATAGGGGGGAGATTTGCTCTGCTAGCCCTACTTTATGCGGATGACACAGATATAGGCACGTTAATGGACAACTTCAACACAGCAGTGACTGAAACAGCCTGTGAAACTCTTGGCAAATACCGATTCACGAAGAAACCATGGGTCAGCTGACGCCCTTGACCTGTGCAAATGGAGAGAACTAAAGTAAAAAAAAAAAAAAAAAAATGAAGCAGAAGGGGGAAAGCAATACAGGGCAATCAACCAGATAGTCAAGAAAAGTATGAGGAAGACAAAAGAGATCTGGATTAAAGAGCAGTGCCAAGACATAGAAGAGAGCCTACAGAGGAACAACAACAGGAAAGCATACCAGCTGGCGAAAGACCTGACCAGCACAAAACAAGGGCGGACAACTGCCATACAGGACAAAGAGGGAATCTGCCTCACAGAAGACCGTGATCTCTTGAAGAGATGGACAGAATACTTGTACAGCCATAAACCCACAGGGGATCCAGACGTCCTGAACGTCCCTCCAGCCACAAACACCGACAACTATCTCATCTGGAAAAAGTGAAAGCAGCTTTGGAATCGCTAAAGGAGAAATCAGCGGGAATAGACATCTCGGCGGCGCTGCTCCAAGCAGGTGGAGAGGCCATGATCAGTGCCCTACAAACAATCTGCAACAAAATCTGGCAGACAGGAGAGTGGCGCACACTATGGACACAGTCACTGGCCATTGCCCTTCCCAAGAAAGGCAATCTGCAACAGTACCAAAACTGCCGTACAATCAGCCTGATATGCCATCTAAGCAAAGTCATGCTGAAGATCTTACAAAACAGACTGAAGCCACAAGCAGAAACCATCACTGCTGAAGAACAAGCAGGTTTCAGAGCTGGGCACAGCACAACAGAGCAGATCTTCAATTTCAGGATGCTGTGTGAGAGATACCTTCAACACCAGCAAGACCTGTACCACGTCTTTGTGGATATCAAAAAGGAATTCGATAGGATGTGGCATGAAGGCCTGTGGGCAACCATGAGCCTGTACAACATCAATGCCAACCTGACCAGAGTCACTAAGCAGCTATACAACAAAGCCACCAGCGCAGTCTACTTCAACGGTTCAGGACAACAGTCGGAGTCAGAGAAGGCTGTCTGCTCTCACCGACTCTTCAACATCTTCCTTGAAAGAATCATGACTGATGTCTTAGAACACCATGAAGGAACAGTCAGCATTGGAGGCAGAACACTTACCAACCTGCGTTTTGCGGATGACATTGATGGCTTAGCAGGAAAAGAAGAGGAAATTGCCAGTTTAGTAGAATGCCTAGACAAGACTTCAGCAACCTACGGCATGGAAATTAGTGCAGCAAAGAGAAAAGTGATGACCAAAAACACCAATCGCATTAGCACTGACATCAGGGTCAGTGGCGAGAAACTAGAATCAGCTTCAAATACCTGGGAGCAATTGTAACAGACCAGGGATCCAAACCTGAAGTTCTTACCAGGACTGTACAGGCAGTATCAGCACTGACAAAACTGAAAGACGTATGGAGTGACAGGAACATCACACTCAGCTCAAAGATCAAACTGATTCGCTCTCTGGTCATTTCAGTATTCTTGTATGCCTGAGGTGAGATTCCTTCGAAAAACTCTTTGTTATCTACAGGATCCACATCACCGACGTGGAAGTGAGAGGCAGAATCAGACAAGCCATCGGGCCCTATGAAGATCTTACCACGGTGAAGAAACGCAATTGATGTGGTATGGGCA
>NC_091573.1:21473089-21475589 GCF_042767895.1 Penaeus vannamei | reverse complement strand
CTTATTGGATGTGCAAGCATCGGCTTTGAGGTTTACTCTCATTCATGTCGCCATTATATACGATGAAAACACACACACATATGCGTGTTTGCGTGTGTCTAGTAATGTGTATGTATAACTTCCTCTTTTAATTTTCTGGTCTTAAAGTGCGAGGGAAAAATAATGTAAACATCTCTCTTACGAAAAAGTTTCTAACGTTTGGAAGTATATCGTCATCATATTCCGCGCTATGAAAAATAAGCGTTAGATAAAAACAGTCTAGTCAGGTAACATGATATTCCGTTAAGAACAATGTTTGGGTTACAAAACGAAAATATATAAAAGTAAACGAAAACATTACACAAAACAGAGCAACAATACGAGACTACTGTGTAAGAGTGAAGTGATTGGCTGAAACAAAATGATTTCACATATAGCTTTATTGCCATTATTCAGCTCGGGTTTTATCTTGCTTAAACATGTGGTCTACTCCTTAAAATAGGTGATCAGTTGAATCGCTTGAACAATGCTGTTGTTCGTGTGCGTTCGTACATTCACGTATGTTTTCGTTTGTGTTTGATACACATGTGTGTGTTCCTTCGTTATTTACATTCACCTCTGTCCTCCAGAAGTCGTCGTGTTTGCAGAGTCAAGCACAGCCAAAGAAGAGCGGCAAGTGAAGGATGGAAACTGACCAAGAGCAAGGAGGCGACGGCGGCGGGCAGAAAGCGCTCTGTGCTCGCCGGCCTTCCGCTTCGCCCCCGCCAAGCCGCGCTTAGGAGCAGCAGCACGCGGGCGGGTTTTGCGGGTGGGGGCGCAGGGCGGGCGTGATAAGGCTGATAAAAGAATTCGCCCTTATCACGAGTCATTGCTGATCTGATTCTTCGGATTAAACTTCTGGGCGCATGAGCGTTTAATAAAACAGCGATTTTTTCACTTGAGTGATTTGTGTTGAATTCTGTATTTCAACCGACTGTTTCTTTGAAGCTGACACATGACATCAGACGGAAACTCGCATTGTGGCGAACTTTTCCAAACGAAATCACTTTCTAATAAAACCTCAACGATCTTTTGCAAACCACGTCATTCTAATTACGTTAATTATGATGAAGACACCTTTATCAGCATTATTCTTTGCCTTGTAAGAGAATATGACTAAAACTTTAGACTCTTAACTTTAGTATCAACCGTTTTCTATGGAGTATGCAATAACTTGATGTAAAATTTCCATATCGCTGACGAAGCCCCCTCATTTTTAATATCTTATGATGGCATCCTAAATTATTACACCGACAAGGCGTGGAAGGTTAAACAGCCAGAAATAATCAAATAGTGGAGGATGGAGTGGGGAGGTGTATATATTAGAGAAAGAGAGAGAGAGAGAGAGCGAACACACTGCTTTATCCGACCAAGGCTACGGGATACCGGGATTTGCGTAGAGTCGAGCTTTGCCAACTTTTTAATTACTTCCGCCAAGGTTATGTTACATGCCAATGAATTTTAGTGGTGATCCGGATCATGATCCATATCTAAGTTGTTGTTTTTTTCCAATGATTGCATCAGTTTCCCCTACAGCCTTGACAATAGGGGCAACTATTATTATCATTACCTTTATAACCTCTGCCAAGGAGGTTATGTTTACGGACATAACAAGCGTACTTGAGAAAGAGGTTTATCTTAATTCTTGAAGTGTGAATATTTATATTGTATCAGTGACCTTATTGCCTTGGCGGAGGTATGCTTCTAGCTTAAGTTATATTTTATGTTTGACGGCTGAATGGCTCGCAAGCTATCACTGTCTCTCCAAGCACCCAGCAGTCTTAATGACTGTTTTTATCGTTATAATTGCTATCTCATTATGTCGATTTTTTTTATCAAGTTATTTTTCCCGTGCTATATTTTTTATAATAATTTTCCTTCAGATACCTTTAGCCCATGCAGGTATTAGTATAGTAATTCCCGCGGGCATGTCCTCAAGGGGCCCATCAGATGGACACTGGCCAACACTGGAAAGGCGAAGCATCCTTTATTATAAAACCCCTTCGATTTCCTATCGCGGATTCGTCATGGAATAATAGGCAGACCTCTTCATGCCACTCTAGGTTGGTCAAACGATAGTTACACTGTCTAACAAGAAAATAGAGTGAATGAAAAAAACAGGATATTTTTATGCTTCCTTGCTATATCGGTTTAGACCAGCGTCTTAGCTTATGCTATAATATCGAATGCTAAGATCTTAAAGGAAAGACATATTTGATGCTGTCAAGTTTATGTCTGAATTTGAATAGATGATAAGAGAGCTAACATCTGAATGACAAGGTAAAAAAAATCACAGATAGATTTTGCAACGGGTACCAATAAAACTAGTGCTATTGTTTTTTTTTTTTCGGAAGAGATTAAGTGCTGCTGTGGATATTGTTCCATCACAGACAACTGCGTCTTCTACTTCACTTTCTGCCTTATCTGAAAAATGTCGACAGTGATTGGCAGTCTCCTCCTACTTGAGAGATATAAAGAGAGT
>NC_091573.1:21458089-21460589 GCF_042767895.1 Penaeus vannamei | reverse complement strand
GGTAGGTTTTCTGTACACGGAGGTTTTAAAGGTTTTATCATCACGTTCAAGCCTGATATCCAAAAAAGACAATGAGTTGTTTACTTCGACTTCAGAGGTAAACTGTATGTTGACATGTTTTCTATATATATATATATATATATATATATATATATATATATATAGAATTTAGCTAGATTATGATTAAATGTTTTTAAAGCTGACAAGATAGGTCTGATCGGCACATCGGGTTTATGAATTTTTGGTAGTCCATATAACATTCCAGGTAAAGAGCCAGATGCTTTACCTGGAATGTTATATGGACTACCAAAAATTCATAAACCCGATGTGCCGATCAGACCTATCTTGTCAGCTTTAAAAACATTTAATCATAATCTAGCTAAATTCTATATATATATATATATATATATATATATATATATATATATATATATAGAAAACATGTCAACATACAGTTTACCTCTGAAGTCGAAGTAAACAACTCATTGTCTTTTTTGGATATCAGGCTTGAACGTGATGATAAAACCTTTAAAACCTCCGTGTACAGAAAACCTACCTTCACTGGTAGTGGTTTAAATTATTTATCCTTTCTACCCATGATGTTTAAAATCAATGCTATCAGAACTTTGTTGTACAGATGTTTTCATATTTGTTCAGACTGGCATTCCATTAACAAAGAACTACAATTCTTAGAAACCTTCTTTTTGAAAAACAAATTTCCAATGTCTGTTATCCAAAAACAAATAAGGTTATTCTTAAATAAGATGCTCTGTCCAAAACCAATGAATTACAATGTACCTCGGGATATCCGATACCTTAAACTACCATACTATGGACACACACAAGCTTTGTCTTACGAAAACAACTACCGAAACTACTAAGCAACCATTTCCCACAAATCAATTTCAGAATGATCTTCACAAATTCCAGAACAATTCGTTCGTTCTTTCCGACAAAAGACCCCTTTCCTAAACATCTGTGCTCAAACATAGTGTACTCATACAAATGTTCTAGCTGTAATGCTAGATATATAGGTTCAACATCAAGGAATCTAAAGATGAGATATTGCGAGCACAAAGGAGTCTCTTATCGGACATTACGTCCGCTATCATCTCCCATGCACTCACTTATCCGGGATCATTCACTCAAAACAAATCATGAAGTAAAATTCGAGGACTTTTCAATAGTGAGAAAAACACAAGACAATAGATTTAAGAATCTTAGAATCACTACTGATCAAAGAAATAAAACCCAACTTAAATAACAATGAAAGTTCAGTTACTCTATATACACTGAAGTAATTTACACAGGTTATCGCTTACCCCCTCCACCCCCCACTCCCCCACTCACAACGGACATCCAGACATTCAAACCTCCGCAAACTGCTGTCATGTCAACATGACAAAGACACATACTCCACACTACACCTACGGAGAAAATACGTAAGCCCAATATTCCTTTTTTTATGTCCTTTGTTGGTAATCAACTTGTGTTTTATATGTTTTGCGTTTACTATTATTTCCATGTTGTTTGTTCTTATTTGCCTTTGTAATTATTATTCAATATTAGTTTAGATCATTTGTATTCTCTTACATGCAGATTCTGATGATGGACACAGTTATTGATGTCCGAAAGCTCAATAAATAAATGAATATACGCAAGATGTGGTTTCCTTTTGTCCTGGTCCTCCTGTTTATTATATGTATATATATATATATATATATATATATATATATATATATATATATATATATATATATATATATATGCATATATATATGCATATATATATATATATATATATATATATATATATATATATATGTATGTATGTATGTATGTATATATATATATATATATATATATATATATATATATATATATATATGCATATATGCATATATGCATATATGTATATATGTATATATATATATATATATATATATATATATATATATATATATATATATATATATGTATGTGTGTGTGTGTGTGTGTGTGTGTGTGCATTAACATATATACATGCATGTACCAATTACAGTTAAAAATATTTTCATAGTGAGGCTTTCATTTTCAAATATGGCAATCATACTAATATTTTCCTAGCAGATTCTTCGGGAGAACTTGAGTACTTTTGAAAAGGAACCCCCAGTGCTAATTTCTTTTTAGACCTAATATTTTGCATGTCTCTGCGATGAGTCAATGTTGCCTTAATGCCATTAAGAAGTCCGCAAGGTGGCAGTCACGGCAGAGGCCAGCCTCGGTACCAGCAGGTAGTCCCACGCAGCCAGCCGTCTCCCGCAAGAACACGGAGCGCCTGGGGTCGGCAGTGGCGGAACGCCTCTCGAGGCGTCTCGGCCTCCGGGGGCGATCGTGAGGCACAGACACCTGGTCAGAGGGCCCTGTCTGGAGAACTATATATGCTTGCATTCCTAAAGGCAGTTCTAAAAGGCGGCGATTGTGGTCGAAACGGCGTTTGTCATAGCTAAGGTTTGTCTAC
>NC_091573.1:21440589-21453089 GCF_042767895.1 Penaeus vannamei | reverse complement strand
GTCATCCAAGTACACACGTGTGAAGAGTAACCAGGTCTAATGGGCGACGGTCTAATGTTTGGGATGTAAGTTGTGTTTTCATCAGAACACTGATGTTATCGTGGGAACTTTGATTAATTTTAATGATTTCTTTGAAAAAACAGAGGTCTCTTGACTAAGTTCGTTTTTTTCATATAAAATGAGTTGCATCATCATATCTGTGTTGATTAAATACGATACATCTATAAACCAACATTTAAGCAGCATTAAATGGGAAACGTAATAAAATATATGAATTTCTAATTCCAACTCACCGGTGGGTCACATCGCACCGCACGGAACACGTTAACAGTCGTCCATGTCGTGGGAAGGCAGACAAAATTCTTCCCTGCACACGCAGTAGGAAAGAGATGACTTTAATGCGTTTGCTCAAGAACATAGATATTTCAAACAAAGCAGGAATTGTCTTTCAATTTGCATTCTCGATTCATCATAAAAGGATGCAAACACACGTTTGCAGGCATTCTTTTCTTTCTTATTAGCACATAAAACGCGTGCATAATGATATTCGTGCCTGTTTAAAACGCAGCTGAATTAGACAATCTCAACCTGATGTGGCTCATGAGCGGCCGCGCTCGGAACTGCTCCCAAAGAAGTATCGTCCGTCAGGAGGGGAACATTGAGGAAAAGAAGGAAAATCAGAAACTACCAGACTTTGTCATATGAAAAATGATCTCACCGGCATTGTCTGATTACCGATGCCTATGCCGATAATCCGCCTTGATCACGGAAGCATGACCCAACACATCACGCCGGCCAGACGGCAGTCCACGATGGGCAGTGTGACATGATTCAGCTGAACGAGGAAGCATATAAACCGGAGACGATTTGGGCCCGGGAGAAGGGGAAAATCACCATTTTCATCTATCTGCGAGAGGATGGGCGTCCCCTACAAGACTGTACATATGGTGGGAAGTCCTTACAAAATAACTTATATGGTCGACTGAACGATTTCTCCTCACAAGATCAAGTCGCTAATATTGCTGGCACTATTATGTTCTGTAGCAAGCGCGAGTTTTATTAAAAGAATGTATTCGTTTTTCATATTAATATTTTCGCATCGATGACTGCAATGATTGTGTCCTCTAATCTCCTTGCAGCGTCTTTCCTCGCCCAAACTTCACATTTGGTTCTGTTCTATTACAATACACTGCCGTGAATTCTTGAAATGGCGTTCCTTCTTGCAGGCGGCGTGCGACGCGCATTCCGTTCCAAGCCTCAGACACAAGACCCCTTTCGTACATGACGGAGGCGTGGTGCTGATCGGCTGCATCGCGTGTCCTGAACACGTTTCAAATGGCGCGACCGTCCCTGCAGTACACGGGCCTCAGGCTTTGTTCATCTCAGTGAAAATTAGCTAATGCTGGGGAAAATGTCATGTGGTGAAAGCCATTATTTTCGGTAACTACTGATATATGTATGCCTGTATGTATGTACAAATGTATACATGTATGTATGTATATATGCATGTACGTAAGCAAAAGTAAAGTACAAAAAGAAGACCTGAGCGTCTGAGCTCTCCGTGCAGTGTTACAGACTGTCTAGTACAGTAATGGAAGCGAAGCGCGTGCAGAGCAAAGAAGGAATAAGGAACAAAGAATAACGAGATCCATTATGAAACTGCGAGATAATCAAACCGGCAATACTTCCTGACCTCTCAGCCGCCTCGCCCGTAAATGCTTGCGACTGCTCCCACTTCGGTCCGGCTGTGCTTGTCTGCCTGAGCTACAGCCTGCGACGCTGATTGCGGGATTAGTCGTCCGGCGTCGCCCGCCATCGCCCAAAGCGGACGAGATCCCCGCGCGTGCCCCGCATCGCCGGCCGCCTGCTCCTCGAGGGCTCGCCGCACTTCCGGCCGTGAGACAGCACTGCCGAGGTCAACGAGCGACGGAGGGCGGCGGTAGCAGTCTGCTTCTCTATGTCGGAAACGCATTTTATTAGCAACAAAAAATTGGCATGGATATCAAGAGGGCCATAAATTTCCCGTTGCTTTGTGGGCGACGCACTCGGGGCCCTATTCTCACTATGGCTGATTTATAAGAGGATACTTTCAACGGTTCATTATCCAGACCATGAAGTACACATGAAGTGCAGAAAAATGCAAACTAGACGTAAGAATAGTTGAAGAAATGTATGTACTGTATACATCTAGATTGCAAAAGACATCTTATATTTTCTAAAATAGCACATTAACTATTAAAGTTCATATTCATAATCAAGTGAAAACACAACAAAGGAAAAATACCATAACCAGGCTTTTAGCATCAGCAAACAGATTCCCGAGAATTAAAAGGCGAGCCCGCGCGACAGTCACATCAAATGAGCAATTAACAACAATGAACTGGAAAGGGCGATGCGCCCAAATATTTGCAGCGAACAACGGCTGAACATCAAAGACGGGGAGTCCGAGATGCAGGTCCGTCCCCACCGCACGCTGTTATTAGCCGAGTTGTTGTTTACTCCGGGTCAACACGTGGCCGACCCACACGAACGCCGCCGCCGCCTCATTCCGTCTCTCGCTCGACATTTCACCTGTGGCTCAACTCCCGCCTTCAGAAAGCCCGGCCAATAAAAGAACTTCTTATTGGTTCCATATCACGAGGATAACGTCTTGGACACGAGGTTTTGTTTTGGCTGGCGAGAGGAGTGCGTCGGAGGAAGCTGGAAGGACGAATGAGGATCGCTATTCTTAGGCTAATGTTGTCTCCCGAATGTGAACCTTGAGCTAATAACGCACTGGTCTTAAAATCAATGAACGCAAGGCAGGGAGAGGCGAGGGCTAGCGTTTGCAGCAAAACTTAGGGCTTTTATGCACCTCGATTAGAAGTCTCCAGTAAAAAAACAGACAAGAAAAATATAGCATTTATGATATCTTTACACAAATCGTATGGAAGGGAAAGTGAAGTAATGATAATAAAAAGGAATAATGATAATTATCATAGTGCTAATAAGGATAATGACTAATATTAATAACATAATAACGATGATAATTATGAAATGGATAACAAAATATAATAATGATGATTGTGATGACAACGATATTTGTTTTACTGATGCTACTAATACTAAAACTACTACCGCAAATATTATTATTACCATTATCAATACTACTACAAATGATAACAATGATGATAACAATGCAGATAATGATAATACCGATAACAAAGAAAACAATAATGATTATAATAATGACACTAACATAGTAGTAATAATAACATTAATCACTATCATTACTGTCATCTTCATGGTAATGATAATGATAACAATGATTATGACAGTAATGACAATAATACAAATAATAATAATAATGATAATACTAATATCAATAATGATAAGAATGATTATAACAATAAGAATAATAATAATTTAATGATATTGATGATAATAATAACAATGATAATAACAATAATAGCAATAACAACAACAACAACAACAATAATAATAATAATAATAATAATAATAATAATAATAATGGCAGTAATTATGATGATAACAAAATTATAATTTTGATAATGATAATAATGATTATGACAATGATACTAATAACAACAATAGTAATAATAATAGTAGTACTAATAGTAATAATAGTAATAATGATAACAATAATAACAGTAATAATAATGATAATAATGATAGTAATTCTGATAATGATAATATTATTATCATTGCTAGTAATAATGAACAAAAATGATAATAAGGATAATAATGATAATAACAATGATAATGATAATCTTTTTCTTAATAATGATAAGGATAATAATGATGATGATGATGATAATAATAATAATAATGATGATAAGTAATGATAATAACAATAATAAACAATAAGATAATAATGATGATAATAATAATAATAATAATAATAATAATAATAATAATAATAATAATAATAATAATAATAATAAATATTGATAATAATGATGATAATGATGATGATGATAATGATGCTGATGATGCTGATGGGGATAATAATGATGATAATATGATGATGGTAATGATGATGCTGATGCTGATAATAATGATGATTATGATAATAATGATAATAACAAAAATTAACAATAATGATAAACTTAATAATGATGCTGATAATAATAATAATTATTGTCATACCAATAACAACCATAATGATGGTAACAACAATTATAAAAACAGCAAAAATAGTGATAATAATAATAATGATAAAAATAATAATGATAGCCGTAGTAGTAATGATGATAATGATGATAATAATAACAATAATGAAAATGATAATAATGACGATGATGATGATGATGATAATAATAATAATAATGATAATAGTAATAATAAGAATAACAAAAAACAGCAATAATAATAATAATAATAATAATAATAATAATAATAATAATAATAATAATAATAATAATAATAATAATAATAATAATAACAATAATAACAATAATGATGATAATAATAATAGTAATAACAATAACAATAATAACAACAGCAAGAACAATAATAACAATGATAATGATAACAATAACAACAATGGTGATAATAACAATAATATTATACTAATGATGATAGTGATGATAATGATAATAATAATAATAATAATAAAAATAATAATAATAATAATAACAATAATGATAATAACAATGAAAATAATAACAGTAATGATAATAACAATGAAAATAATAACAATGAAAATGATAACAATAGTAATAATAAAGATAATAATAATGATAATAATAATAATAATAATAATAATAATAATAATAATAATAATAATAATAATGATAATGATAATAATAATAATAATAATAATACGTTTGAAGAAACTCATATATAGGAAGGAAGATGAACCTAGATAGAAACTAGAATCGAGAGGGATATTAAAAGACTGAAACAGGAGGTCAACTTGCTGGAAAGAGAAAAGAAAGGTGAACTTGGAGCAAATAATAAAAGGAAACTGAAAGTTCTGGAAACAAAATATGGAGGTAAAAGAAAATGGCTTAGAACTGTGATCGAAGAACTATAGCAGAGGATAATAGCAAAGAGCACAAAGATTAAAAGATATGAACAGAGAATCACTTAATTCAGACAAAACGGGACGATTGACGTTGATCAAAAGAAGATATACAAAGAACTGAATGGATGTGGAAATAGTGCAAGTGATGTGCCAGATGCTGAAGAGAATAGGAGGTTTTGGGGTGATATTTGGAGCGTCGAAAAGGAACATAATAGAGAGGCTGATGGTTAAGGGATCTGAAGAATGAGGGTAACGGTGAACACCTTCAGGAAATGGTGAGGATGTGTTGAAAATGTAAACAGTGTCGAAAGATCCTGAACTGGAAAGCACCAGGGAAGGATGGTGTCTAAGGATATTGGAGTAAAAAGCCCAATAACCTTCACATGAAAACTTCTTGCCAACTGAATAAAATACTAGAGGGTGATGATAATTTACCTACATGAGCCTCCCTTTGATGTGGAAGGGCTTTACAGGAATAATAGCAGATGTGTACACCCATTTAGAAAGAGAGAATCCTCTGGCAGAAGAACAAAAAGGATGTATGTGTGAGAGTTGTGGCACAAAAGATCAATTGTTAATTGACAGGACTGTATTGAGAGACACTAAAAGACACTAATCTGGCTATGACATGGATAGATTATAAGAAAGCTAAAGACTTTGTCCCCATAGTTGGATTAGTGAGTGTATGGAAATGTTTGGAACTGCAGAGACTGTGAGAAACTTTTTGCAAAGAAGGATGGGTCAGTGGAAGCTAATGGAGAAGATCTTGTTGATGTTGATGTGAAGAGGGGATATTTCAGGGTGATTGTTTATCCCCATTGTTGTTTGCATTGAGTATGATTCAAATGTTGTTAGTGCTTAGGAAAGCCAATACATGCTATGAATGGGGAAAGAAAAGGTACAAATTAAATCATCTGTTCATGGATGATCTAAAGCTCTTTGGGAAGAATGAAGACCAGGTAAATTCACATGTGAACACGGTTCACATATTTTCATTTAAGACATTGGGATGGAGTTTGGTTTTCGAATGTGTGGTGTTCTTCACTTGAAGAGAGGGAAAATAGCTAGATGTGAGGGGATAGAACTCACGGATGGCGATGTAATGAAGGAGGGGGAACAGGAAGGTTGCACATATCTGGGGATAGTCGAATCGGATAAGATCAAAGAAAATTTGAAAGAGAAAATAACAATACAATAGAAGGCACAGGCTGATTTTCAAATCAACGTTGAGTGGTTGATACAAAATTACAAACACATAGGCAGTAGCTATCTTCAGGTAAGGGGGCCATGAAGGAGGAAGGGGTTTGATCAGCATAGAACACTGTCAGAGGAGAGGAAAACAGCTTGGGCTTGTACGTAATGAATTTTGCGGAAAAAGACTAATTCAGGGAGATCTTGCATCAGAAACAACTAAGACAGAAAGTACCATCAGTTAAGAGTGAATTTCACCAACAGAAGGCTTAGGCGCTTAAACAAAAATGGGCGGAGAAAAGATGTACAGTGAACCCTCGCTATAACGCGGTTCACCTTTCACGTTCTCGCTGCTTCACGGATTTGGTGTGCATTGTGTTCTGCATTCTGGCTAAACAGTCTCTCCGCTTCTTCTCTACCTGTGTGTCAATAACGTTACGGTTTAATATGTACATGTACGTAAAACAGCTTGCCAAATTTAAGTTTGCAAATTTTCTCTAAAACCCATGAAGCCTTCAGTTCGTATTCAGGATTAAAATTATAAATTTTACAGTACTGTAGTTATTTGTAAAATACGCTTATACAGTACTTTTATTTGTTAAACAAATGCTTGGGCCTGTAAATAGGTTTTGTTCTTTGGTTTGAATGTATGGTAGAGTATTTCATTGTATAATAATTGTAAAAATAATAAAGGTTACTACTTCACGGATTTCGCCTATCACGGGTTCTTTTTAGAACGTAACCCCCGCGAAAAACGAGGGTTCACTGTATGGACAATTCATCAGGGAAATGCTGGAGAAGGTAGATAAGGACAAACCTGGAATTGGCTAGTCAGCAGTGATTTAAAGGTTGAGACGAAGGCGTTGCTATGTGCTGCACAGGAACAGGCAATCATAATAAATTATGTAAAACCCCACATTGATAAGAGTATTGACAATCCCCTATGTAGAATGCATGGAAATAAAGGAGAAAGTGTGCAACACATAGGTGAATGTGACAAATTATTTCAGAAAGAATACAAGGGACCCCATGACAATGTAGCCAAAAAATTCATTGGGAACTATGTAAGAAAAATGCATTAGAACTTAAGGAAAGATGGTTTGAACATGACCTAGAGGGAGCGACAGAGAATGAAGATGTAAAATTGCTGTTGGACATAAATATATAATACAACAATGTAATAGAAGCAAGGAGACCAGACATTGCTATTATTGAAGGAAAATAGTGGTATAATCGTAGATATTGCAGTGCCCGCCGATGAAAGAAAAGGAAGGAAAAAAGACTTGTGGAGCGAAATTGGAAGACTGTGGCAACTGAGGAAGGTGCAGGTCGTCCCTGCGGTTGCAGGTGCCCTTGGAAGTATGACGAAAGAATATGACAGGTGGACTGAAAAACTGGGGGTACCGGGCGATGTCGGAGCTGAACAAAAGACTGCCTTGTTAAGATCTGCAAGGATCCGGAGGTTGGTGTTAGATATGTAAGAGATTACCTGTTAGCTCTTGGGCAATTGTAATGACCCGCATAACAGGAGTAAAGTATCTATAACGATAGCAATAATTATGAAAATCATAACTATAATAACAATAATAATGATAATAATAACAATAATGATATCAATGATGAAATTAATTATAAGATTATGATGCTGACTATAACCATAACAATAGTAATGATGATAATTAGATCGATAATAATAAAAGTAATGATGGTAACATTAATGATAATGATAATAGTAATACTAATACTACTAGCGATGATGATGATGATGATAATGAGAGATATTGTGACAATGAATATATAATGACAATGATAATGATGAGAAGACCAATAATAATAATGGCAATGTTTATAATGATAACGCTAACAATAACAACGGTTATGATAACATTAATAACGATGATGATAATGAAAATTATACCGACATGAAAAATAACGATGAGAATAATGATGATTTTAATAATACTGAGAATGATAATAATAATGAAAATAAACAGAAAAGGAACTTTATATATAAAAGTGATAGAAATGATAACAAAATGGTAACAACAATAAGAACACTAGAAATCGTTGACGGTGTAGTGATTCTGATGAAAATGACAAAAGAAAATAGTCATGATTATGATAAAAATAATTATGATAAAGATCATAATCATAAGATAAATATTAATGATAAATTTAACAAGGGTAGCAGTAATTAGGATAATGATAACCATAACAATATCAAAACAGAAAAAATGATAATGAAATTGATATTCATAGCAATAACTAGTTTAACGTGATGGTAAATTTGATAGTAATAGTTATGACTAATATGTGAGTTAAAAAGATGATGATAATGATAATAATAAAGATGACGTTGATGAAAATAATAATGATAATGATTATGATAATGATAACACTAATAATAGTAACAATATTAATGACCAATAATAATGATACTAATGAAAATGATAATAATGATAATAATAATAATAACAATAATAATAATAATAATAATAATAATAATAACAACAACAACGATAATAATGATACTAATTATACCGATAATAATTACAATAAAGATAATAATATTGATAATAATAATAAAAAAATAATGATAATATTGATAATAATAATAATAATAATAATAACAATAATAATAACAATTATAATAATGATAATAATAATAATAGTAACAATGATAATAACGATAATAATAAATTATTAATGGTAATAATAATAATGATCACAATAATAATAATAATAATAATAATAATAATAATAATAATAATAATAATAATAATAATAATAATAATAATAATAATAATAATAATAATGATAATAATAATAATAATAATAATAATAATAATAATGATGATAATAATAATAATAATGATAATAACAATAAAAGTAATGGTGATAAAGATGAGTAATAATAATAATGATAATGATGATGATGATGATAATGATAATGATGATGATGATAAGAGTAATAATAATAATTAACATCATTATCATCATTAACTTAATGTGATCATATCAGTGATAATGAAAATAATGCAAATTATGATAAGCATAAAAATAATGATAATAATAACAATAATAATAATAATAATAATAATAATAATAATAATAATAATAATAATGGTAATAGCAACAATAAAGATAATCATAACAACAACAATAATGATAATCTTAATGAAAATAATGTTAATAAGTGTAATCAAAATAATGATAATATTCTTAATGGAAATGATAATAATCAATGGAAATAATGATAATAACTGTAATGATGATAATAATAATAACTTTGAAAATGATAGTGATGATGATAATAATAAAACTGACAATAATAGTGATAATAATAATAATAATAATAAAAACTGTGACAATAATTGTGATAATGATAATAATAATAGAAATACTAGTAATGATTATAATAATGCCATTAAAATAAAAATAACAACGAAAATAGTAACGATAATAATGATATCCATGAAAGTGATGTTAATAATAATAATAATAATAATAAAAGGAATGATGACAATGATAATAATAACATTATTACTACAACAGCAAATACTACTACTACTACTACAACTACTACTACTAAAAAACAATAACTGCTGCAGCAATAACAACAACAACAACAACAATAATAATAACAATAATAACATAAGACAATATAAATGATAACATTAAACATAATAACAAAAATTATTCTTTTCTTTTCCTTTTCTTGTCTGTTTCATGAGGGTGTGCGGGGCTCCTTGAGCCTCTTAAGGCGATCCAGTCGAGTGTGAGAGCAAAAACAACTACTCTGGTAGTTAAGTAAAAAGGCAAGACCCTTTTAAGGCAAATGCAAACCAGTAATGAGTCACACCATACCGTCTGTAGCGCGGGATACCAAAAATCGGCCTCTGGAGCACGAGCAAGAATCTGTCTGTAAAATGTAATCGGAACGAACCCAACGAAGCTTCACTAGATCCCCCAACCAGTGAAAGAAACAAAATGAAAATAGATTTTGAAAAGCGGAATAAATGAGTATCTGGAATTGAAATGAATTGTACACAAAGAAACTACTACATTTGGAGAGAGGGAAATGGAGACAAGAGACCCTATTTAGCTGCAGGCAAACTAGCTAACGTCAGGAGAAACGTAATTCGATAATAAGAGGTTATCTGACTCTGAATTAAGGGAAATGGAAGCAAAGGCGAGGTCTGGGGTAGGAAGAGAAAACTTCAGCAATGAGAACTCAAATGATCAGAGCGTACACCTGGCATTAATCTGGGAAGGCTCACTTCAGCAGACAATGGCGATATGAGCCAAGATATGAGAAGGTATTATAACAAGAATAATCTGGACGGTAAGAATCACGGAAATCGAAAACCTGAAAATAGAAATTCTGCTACAACTAGCTAAAATAAAACAGATATGAATGATAATGAATAGCATGGAAAATATAAACAAAATCAATCTGGGGAATGCTGTTTTGAAGGAAGCGTGTCCCAGCCGGATATAATGTACTCTACGGGAAACACCACCACGAACAAATCTATTGTAAAAGAAGGACGAAGAGTAGGCAGAAGAAACCAAAGATCAGCAAAGAAACTGAATGGCTAAGATATCATTTATCCATAACAGCTTAAGTTGAACGAAGCAAAGTTCTCGAATGGCAACCTCTTGATAGTGACAGAAACAGAAACAAAACGCAATAATAGGCAGGAGCGAGGGGCGTTTCACTACCCAGAATAGTGTACGAGATTTCCAAAATCCCGAACATTTTTACCGGGATTTCCGGATTTCAAGGGATTTCCTAGGGATTTCCAAAGTTTTTTAAGTCGTTTAAAAACATTAAATCATCTTAAATCTTTCAAAAGTAAGCTGATATCAGTTGTCCCCTTACTGGTCCTACTTGAAATGCATTACTTTACCATAAAACATGACTGCTTAAGGGTAATGTATCCTTTCCGATAAGAAATTCTCGATTTTTCGTTTTCGCCATAATCTGATGGATTAACTATTTGGGTGTCGTTTAAACCAACTCATTTCTAGAAATAGCCAATCATTTGAGCTTTTTTAAAGGAGCAAACCTGTTTCAGAAAAAAATGCAGGAATAGACAATGGGGGGATTAATGTAAACTCATTTGACCTTACATTCATAACATCTTGTGTTACTATTTTAATGATATAATGCTGTACCAAGACCGCGCTTAAGCCTTATTGCTTGACTTACGCGTAATCGTTTCTCTGGCATTTTTTATTCATATTGAAAAAAGCCTGCCTTCCCAAAAACGAATTCCGCCGTGCTGGTAGGCTCGCCATCGTCCAACTCCGCGATCTGGACCGGGTCCTGAGCACGTCTTTTGTGGCTGCGTTTCTTAATCGAACTCCATGGCTACTAGGGGAAAGCTCCAGCGCAGTGGCCTCAGCATTGCCCTCTGCCTTTCAACTGGTCTGGTGTTTGTCGAAGTTTATGACACTTTTTATCGATTTTAAGACATTTTTAATACTATTACAAGATGAAGCATCTGCAAGTTTTAGGATAGGATTTTATGCAATTTCGGATTTGCGAAGAATTTCTTGAGGATTTCCAAATTTCCTAAGAATTTCTTAAGGATTTCCGGATTTTTTTTCGGACTTCCAGGCAGGGTGTATGTGATTTACGAAGTGAAATACCCCTCGGGCAAAAGAAAGCGAATATTTTGAAAAGGATAAACTTTTAACTTTCGAACAACTGTAAAATTCCTTCAAAATATTCTACAATTGGCGAATTCACTTGGAGTGAGTGAGGAAAAGCGAAGCTGAATGGGTCACAAACACGAGAGAGAAGTACTCCAAGGCCCAGAACAAGGATGACATGGCATGACGCTTAAAGAGGTAAAGAGCACTCTTTGCAACAAATAAAAGGAAATCGGGTGCGGTTTTCACGAAAGGTTTATGACTTTTCTTTGCGATTTTATCTATAATATGCTTTTTTGCCACATCACAAACTTAATCCTGCTAATTGAGATAAACATTTAAATCGTTACATACCCTTTTCGGATATCTATTTTGATATCAAGATTAGGTAAATATTGCAATAAATCTTGTTTATATTGTATCGGTTATTATACTAGTAGTATAATATCTAAATGTGATGTGGCATCCCCACTTTTTTGTCATTGTTCCCCTATTTGTATTTTTTTTACTAAAATACAGCAACAAAATGCAGATGATGATCAATTGATAATTTATCAAAAAAGGATCGAAACTTTTGTCATTTTCAGCGCAGAATAATCTTCAACAGAGGAAAAGTTTA
>NC_091573.1:21406328-21408828 GCF_042767895.1 Penaeus vannamei | reverse complement strand
GGAACACCCCCACTGCGTGCCGCAGGGGAGGCATCGAGCAACTGCCTCGCGCCGGGAGTCAATGGCCGTCCCAGGAGTTGCATAAGGAGGCGCGCGGCCGCCGACACCCGATCCTCAACGCCCTCACCGCAGAGTTAGCGGCACTTGACGCCCGGGAGAGGCACACCCCGACAGCTGCCCAGGGACTCCACCGCCTCTCATTCAGGCCACTAACCGCGGGTGGAAACTGCCTCCGTGTCCCCAGCGCGAGCGAGCCCGCTGGCCGACCCGGCCCGGATGCCCCGAGCGGCGCCAGACCAGAGCCTTCCGAAACGAAAAGCGGCACGGCGTGCACGTCCTAATGATTCTTTCATGGCTGTTTCTTAAGTGGTTTGCTCACAAGAGGATTATTAGTATTAGTATTATGACTATCATTATTATAATTATTGTTATCATCTGCTTGTTTGTACCACTATTAAAATCAGTATTGTCAGCCCTAATCATCTTTATCATTGACATCACCATCATTATCATTGATATTATCAAGATCATAAGCACTGACTTTATCGTGATTAACAGTCATATCATTATCACTAATTTGTTAGATATTTGTTGATCATATTTCCCAAAACAGAATCAAAAAATCATATTTCCCAAAACAGAAAAAAATTGAATTTCAATACATTATATGAACATAGAAACAGATGCAGAACACTCCATCACTGTTCCATGGTGGTCTGCTATCATTCTGGGTATCTTAATCGTCACTGGCATCATAACTCTACAGCTTCCACAGTTTCTACATATTAACTAGCTGTATCCTAGTATCAGCTCCTTCCCATAACTTTGAGTAACGGAAAAGCACTCGCGATCTCTCCATTCCGGCCGGGGCTTTGGGATCATCCCTCCGCTGCCACCAAATTAGCTTTTCGTCTTATTGCTGTCATCTTATTGTTATCATTGTTGTTGTCATTATTATTATCATTATCTTTAGTAATATCATAATCGTTATCATCACCATTATCATTATTATTGTTGTTGCTATAATTCTTATCATTGATTATTATAGCATTACTATTATCATTACTATCATTTTACTGTTGATGACATATACATCATTACTATTATTGTTATCATTATTATTATTATTTTAATATTACTATTACCATTATCATTACTATGACTATTATTACTATGATCATCATTTTAACTAATATCATTATTCTTATTAACATTATCATTACCACAATTATTTGATCATTATTATTACCATTCCTATCATCACTATGATTATTGTAGCTATCTGCCATTTATTATAATTTATTCTACTATTATACCAATATATTTCGTTAATAATATCAACATGATCATCACCACCATCAAATCGAAGCTCTCCAGACAGGCCGCAGCTCTGCCTTTGTTCTAACAAGACACACTATAGTCATTCAATGGAACAGACTGATAAGAATCTCTGGCTTGCTAAAGATTACAGTTTTCAAACATAAAATCAAAAGAAATAAAGCACAAAGTTACGAAATACATCTACATTTGTCTTATTATGTACTTAATTTGCATCATACATATTTCTACTATGAATAATTTCATAAACAAACGAACACCGGTGTGCAATATGAGATTATTCCACACTTTCAGTGAAAAGTTTCAGTGATATTTCAAATCAGTCATAAACGTACCTTCAAGAATGAACGTTATTTAAGGCTAAATAAGCTCAAATCTCCCTATTTTCTTTGTCATCTAGTGTTTGGAAAACGGAAGAAATGCTGCTGCGGAAAAGCGGCCAGCCCTGCGCTAGAGACAAGGCCAGAAATGATCGCCCTTGATGCATGGCGGAGGAAGAAGATTAAGTAAATTATATCCAGAACTATAAGTGAATACAGGAAGCTTGCATTGAAGTGCCTGGACACCAAGGGCTCATGAAACCCACTTGATATTCAGAGGCAACCCCCCTCACAGCTGATTGGCTGTGAGAAGGGGGCATGGCCGGTAGTTAGTGGCCAAGCTATGAGTCATTTTCTTGGTTATTTATATTTATATTTATTGAAACAGGCCATAACTACTGTAAGGGAAGCGGATCCCTTCTGTTGAGCTGGCAACATCCCGCGGGACCGCAATACGCTGCAGCACAGACTGTCAGAAATCGCTGGGCTGCTTGAGTAGGTGCACGGATGTCAGGCTCGGCAGATTTACGGGTATGCCTTCGTGGAAATCCTGGATGAGGTGTTTTGTCCATCTTCCCCGAGCGGAGCATTTCACCCCATCCAGGATAACAGCCTCAACCGCACGAGCAGTGTCTTGAAGGCGTGGTTTCGGCAATATCCCAAGATTACGTTGTGCCACATCCACCCAAATCGCCAGGTCTCAATCCCACTGAGAATGTCTGGTTGCCCATGGAGAGTCTTCCCGCAAGATCATGCCCACAGTTATCATTCCCCAAGCAAATGCGCCTTGGGACTGATTGTGCTGTGCAGAGGGAAGGCAGTGAACGGCGGCGTTAGTGCCA
>NC_091573.1:21396328-21398828 GCF_042767895.1 Penaeus vannamei | reverse complement strand
TATGCAAAAAATGAACAAGTTTGTGCGTGGTTCTCTTATTAATTCAAAAACAAAAATAATAATTGTCAAATAATCGGACTGCATCATGTATTCCCCGGGATCTCTGGCAAATGCTGATATTCGCTCCGGCAAAGGCGAACATTTCACCACCTAGAATCCCCTTGCACAATAGAGCTCGAGCTGGTTCTATGGCATATCTCATTTGCCGCTATGCAAAGGTAGATGAGATAAACAGTTACTTGAAGAAAGGCTTGTTTTTATTGACATTGTCAAACTTGAAAATTATTTTACTAATGCTTTTTATCACGTCGGTTACTTTTATCATTGAATTTGTGTTATTGATATCTATGTTATCTAATTCTTCTTGATAAATTATCCATCCTCCTATATTGGACCATTTTTTTCTTTCATAAAAGTTTTATCGTTGGGACTACTATCTTTACCAGGAGGTGGTCACCTCCTGTAATTATGCTTGCTTTAATTTCTAGTTCTGGGGTTCCTGTTACTAAGTCAACTGTTTTCCCTGCTTTAGGGTCAATTCTGGTGGTTTGTCCAGTGGAGGTTTGCATCATTAACCTGTTTTAGTTTATCAAATTGAATATTTTTTACTCGTTTAGTTGTTTTTGAGTTTATTTTTGAGTTCCATAAAGGATGGTGAACAATGAAGTCTTCTATTGTCAGTTTGGGTTTTTCTAGCTGGTTTATAAAATGTTCTACTTCGTGTTCTATTTTGTGACAAGGGATATAAATAATTAGTAAGCTTAACCATTTTTTCTTGTAGCTAATCTTTACAGCTTTTGTCTCTATTTTTCTGTTTTGTCTCTCTAAGGTTAATCTGATAATGAATGCTATTTTGTATACATAAAGTTAAGCCATCTCCCCTTTGTTCTCTTTATCTGATCTTCGTTTCGTAATTTTTGTTAGCCAAGTTTCGCAGTTTGCGAATACCTATTCTATTCTAATCTTTTTCTTCACTATGGATCTGGCATTCCAGAGAATTAGTTTATTCATTTATGTACTCTAATGTTTCTTTTAACCTCGGGGTTGCTTTTGTTCGTATTTATGTATTTCATTAATTGTAGTTATATTTGATTTATGTTTAGATTTTTTTTCAATTTTTATCGATGTGTTTTTTCATCTTTGTTTTTTCTTTGCTTTGCTGTCGGGGTCTTATTTAGTGATGTTGGAGTGTCTATGTTACTGGGGAATTTTCGTGTTATCCATGTTTTGCTCGTGTGTTCTTTTTTCTTTTTTATTGTTTTGATTTTCCTGATGGGTTTGGTGTGGTGTGTTTTGTTAGTTTTTTTTGTATGTGATATATATATATATACACACGTACATATGTAGATATAGAATATGAATACATTTATACATTCATATGTATGTGTATAAATATGTATGTATATATATATATACATATATGTATGTATGCATGCATATGTGGTTGTGTTTATATATATGTATATATGTATGTGTGTGTGTCACACACGATTTGCGAAAGGCGTCAAGGGCATACGCCTTTATGACCAAGTTCTTCTCTAAACGTTCCTCCGCTAGAGCTCGCCCTCCCGAAGGCGCAGAGATGCCGCTCCTCCGCGACCTGCGATCGAAGGCGCCTTTTCACACGGGATCACGCCACATTCCTGGCTATCAAGGGTCATTACGGCCGCCTGTCCGCCGCGTCGCGCAAGGATCCGGCTCCTCCGGCCGGGCCAGGAAGCAATCTGTCGGGAATTTCTCTCCAGGCGACAACGGAATCAAGAGAGGATATTCGGTGGTCGCGCCTCCAAGGAAGGCCTTGGAGTCCTGTCGAGCCCTCAGGCGGTTGCGCCTCGCGGGTTGCACACGCACGGCTCCTCAAGCGCTCTGATTTTATCTTATGCAGTTGATGCCGAAACTCTCCTTACTAGTGATATGACCTTTATGTTATTGAGATACTGATAGCTATACAGAATGAAAAGAATCTTTCCGAAAATCAAAAGAGGGTAAAAAGGAAGAGCCGAGATAGGTAGGACTAATAGCAGAATAAGCATTTAGGAACTTTAGCAATAAGCTAAAATTATAGTAGACTTTATGCCCGTCACGCCGTTACTGCACAAGGAGTTATGAAATTATGCATACACATGTACACACACATAAATATATGCCATAAGTATATATATATATATATATATATATATATATATATATATATATATATATATATATATATATATATATACATATATACATATATATGTATGTGTGTGTGTGTATGTGTGTCGTTGCCAGAAGTATAGTCAGAGTGCAAACAATCATGTCTGACAGAAGTGGGCAATCTTGGCAGCTCGAAGGGTCAGCAGACGTCTCGGATAACGTAAAGCAAGTTCATTGACGGTGGGCGGAGGTTCGGTCCGGCCAGGGTGGTGGAGGCTGTTTACAGACCTAACCGAGAAGTTGGTAAGGCAATCGCGCCATGTAAGGAGCGGAAGGAGAGAGAGAAAATAATGTGTTTGTGTTA
>NC_091573.1:21361328-21366328 GCF_042767895.1 Penaeus vannamei | reverse complement strand
CTATATGTACACACACACACACACACATATATATGTATGTATATATATCTATATTCAGATACATATACATACATATAGATACATACATACATATATATATATATATATATATATATATATATATATATATATATATATGTATGTATGTATGTGTGTGTGTGTTTGTGTGTGTGTGTGTGTGTGTGTGTGTGTGCGTGTGTGTATGTGTGTGTGTGTGTGTGTGTGTGTGTGTGTGTGTGTGTGTGTGTGTGTGTGTGTGCGTGTGTCTATATATATATATATATATATATATATATATATATATATATATATATATATATATATATATATATATATATATATATATATATATATATATATATATATATATATATATATATATATATATATATATGTATATATATATATATATATATATATATATATATATATATGTATATATATATATATATATATATATATATATATATATATATATATATATATATATATATATATATATATATATATATAGGGAGGAGTGACGAGTACTTGACACAGAGTGAGCTGAACTGCTACATAAATTGTCTCTAATGGTACAGCCAAGTTCTGCTTGTAGATAGTTCTATAAGAATTTTTTTTCCATAATTGGTAACAATCAGGCATGTAAAATCAAACCAAAAACACACCCATGAATGTTAATGAACGTATTTTCGTGTTGTGTTGCCAAGAACCGGTGTTGTATGTGTCAATCATCGCGTAATAATTACGTTCATTAATATTCATTGTTTTTTTTCCTTTTACATGTCAATCGTTACCAATTATGAAAAAACGTCCTTACAACGTGTATCCGGAAGCACAATATGGCTGTCCCATTAGTGGTTATCCACATAACAATTCAGCTCACTCTGTTCCACGTACCCTTAAATCCTCTCTACACATAGTGTTACCAGTTATGTTGACGAACACCTACAAGCTACATGGTCGCGAATTCCTGTGGCCAACTGTACCTTGTATAAGCTACGAAACAGTGCTTTGGATGAGTTAAAAAGTATTTAATTATGTGTCCAATAAGAACTCTTTCTTCTCAGCCAGTTACAGAGTTTGGGAGTTCTCGAGTTGCCATAAATACAGTTTAAGTTGTCCAAAAAGATATGGAAAATGACTGTTTTCTGTTCACTGTTCAAATCCAAATAGAATTTGTAGGAAGACATCGCTAGCGATTTTGAGTAATTAACTCTACGGTATTTAGGAGCCATATTTCACTTGCAGCTTTTCAGACCGCCTAACATGAGGTATGGAGAACCATGTCACTATTTCATATCATCTGATGTCTTGCAAGATATGCGTATGTTGTTCCCCAAATTTAGAATGTCGTATCATAAACCGAATTGGCAGGGATACTCATAGCCACCGCATTTCTATTGAATCAAGGCTCAGGAATCCTTTTATGATACAAAGTGCTCTCCAGTCTCTGAGCACTCAAGATAGAGGCGCAGGAAATATAGTAAACGTTATCTTAATAAATGTAGATCAGGCAAAAGAAGAGGCCACGATATACATCATCGCCTTTTGGAATTCCTAGGCCTGCTCGTCTAGCAAGATCAATATGTGATAAGCAAAGTGTGGACAGATCTTTGAGTACTTCTTGCTAGGATTCCTCTCGTTATTAGAACCTTCAAAGAGGACCTGATTGAATTAATTCTCAACGGCCTGAAAACTGTACCATAAAGTACTGGGATTGGTTTGCGAAAGATAAATTGATTCATGGCTGATATATAACAAGAAACACTGTGATGGAGCCTCAGAGTGTAAACTTGGCAAGAATGTAATTGACTTCATATACAGTATATATACATCTCACAGTGTCATGTGCTACAACATTTTAGACCACCATGAATGAATTTAGAATGTATTATTATAAAATTATAATATATCAAATATAACAGTGCTTTTTCAGGCAGTATCTGTACAGATCCGTTGATATTTCAGATAAAAAAATCCATAACATATTCGTCGTCGCGGTGTTGGTTCTGCCCTTCGCCTGGCTCCGGGAGACGCGCGCAGGTCGATTCTGGAACCGCCCTTCTTTAACAGCCACGCAAGGAGCCTCACAGATGATTTGCAAGAAAATTTTACTGATATGATAACTTACCATCTGACACTATCTAGCACAAACAATGACAGATAGTAAATCAAAATCTACATAAAGCAGTTTTTCTTTTGAAAAATATGGTTTGTTTTCTATAATCCTGACACAAAATGAATGAATAAAAATATCCCATTTGCAAAATTGGTGGATACGTGAATTAGCTCTCGAAAGAAGGAAGGTGGACGCACTGTATTATTTGATCTTAACACAGAATACTTTCCCAGAAAATTGTAAAGCTCTACGACGTCAGACTTGTTGTTCTCGACATTTCAATAGACCGCAGGTAACAGTATTGTCAGTAAATGTACGACCTGCTGTTAGCCTTACGAATATTTTAGCTACAGCTATCGTTGCTCCGATAAATAGATCTATGTGCGGAAGAGCTGGGCGCATGAACTCTTTCCTAGTATTTCCACCTTTTTCTTCCTCTTGTAAAGCTCATCTCTGGCATGCTTCTTTTTTACATGTAGAATCCGAAATTGAGGCTTTAGCTTCCTTAACAATAAATCGAGCAGTAGCTGGACTGTTGAAGGCGTAATTTATAAACCGTTATTTTCACACGGACCACCAAATAAGGCACAGCTCGCGCGAACAAGAGAATGAATACCCCATAATCCCTCCCAGGATTATGCGGTATCCTCCCACAAAGATGGCACAGGCAGAACACGTAAACAAATGAAGAGAAATACTTATTAAAAATTCCTTTTGGCAGCACGGTTGAAGTGAGAATAACGTAAACGGCCATGTTTTTCAATCGCCAGTATCATAATAATGACGCCCACAGCGCGCCCTCCGCTTTTTCATCCCTTCACAGCACGTCGAGGGCACGGGCGGGTCGCGCTCAATTAGCGTCGCGGGCGCAGGTGGCCGTCGCTGATTGCCCTCCGGAAGGGGCGCTCAAAGGCGATCCTTCACGCCCCCGTCCCGCCCGCAGCGCCGCCCGCTCGCGCCACCGCAGTGACCCGATCTTCATTTTACTTTTGGATTTATTGCTCATCTAAATCATTTCTACTACTGCTGAATATTGTTTATTATTTTTGTTACTATCATCGTTATCATGTGTTATAATCATTATCATTATTATTGCTATTATTATTATAATTAATGTTATTGTTATCATCATCATTATCATTATTATAATTATTTTTATTACTATTACTTATTATTGTTATCATTATTATCATCGTTATTACTATTATTATCATTATGATTGTCATTATCATTGTTATCATTATCATTGTCATTAATTATTGTTATTATTATTACAATCATTATCATTTCTTTATCATTGTTCTCATCATTATCATTATCATTGTTACCATTATAATTATAATCATTGCTATCATTCCTATTATTACTATGATTATTGCTATTATTATTATTATCATTATTATTATTATGACAATGATGGTTATCTTTATTATTACTATTTTCCTTATTGTTATTATGCTTATTATTATCATCATTATTATCACTGTCATTATCATGGTCATCATCACCATCATTATTGTTATAATTGTTATTATTATTATCATTATCATTGTCATTATTATCATTATTGTTATTATTATTATTGTTATCATTATCATTGTTATCATCATCATCATCATCATTATTAGTACCATCATTATCATTATTACTATTGTTATCATTGTTTTTGTTGTTATTGTTCCTGTTGTTATTGTTATTATCATAATTTCCATTATTATGGCTATTATGATTACTTTTATTATTATTATTGTTATTCTTATTGTTATCATGATTGTTATTATCATTACTGTTATTGTTATTATTATTATCACTTTTATAATTATTATTATCATCATTACTGCCATTATTATTATTATCATTACTGTTATTATTATCATTGTTATTGTTATTACCATTATCATCATTACTGCCATTATCATTATTGTCGTTATTATTGTTACTTGTATCATTGTTATAATCACTGTCATTTTCATTCTCATTATTATCAGTAGTAGTAGTAGTAGTAGTATCATTCATGTCATTATCATTATTATCATTATCACTATAATTATCAATAATATTGCTATTATTATTGTATTTGGTGGAGATGGTGGTGTTTTTATCACCACCACCATTATTTTGCCCCAAATGGACAGCAAAAACCGCGAATGACAGAACGCAGACTCCATGGTGGAAATGTTATGATTCGGAATAACAGATTGCAGATGAAAAAATAGCAACCTTTTGCACTGAAAATCTACTTCAAGTGCGGATTAAGCTGTCAGACTTGTTTATCGGTTAAACTTTTCTCATTAGTAGAAGTTACAGTAGCACTTTGAAGAAGATTCATTTGATCCTCGACCTAATTATGCTTTGTTGCGAACACTGTATGTCTAGGAACTGTGTATGGGAATAGGGAATTAATTTGTATGTTGAATGGCGAGGGGGAGAGCGACCCTGACTGTGCCTGAAGAAATCTGATTTTGAAGTATTCCGAAGTAGGCTGACGCTTTTACTGTAGGAAATAAATAAAGAGAGGTAAGCTTGATTTTAGGTATATATATATTCGATACGTCGCACAATATAAAAAGTCTTAAAATAAAACTGAAGGTGACAGAAATTGCAAAGCCTATGCACAGTCACAAAGAACATGGGGCTTGAGGAAACTGCCGAGATCAGGAAGCCCGGAGAACAGGGCTCAGCAACATGCGTATAGCATGAGAGGAAATATAACTTTATTGTCCTGAATGAACAGAAAGCACACACACACACACACACACACACACACACACACACAAATATATATATATATATATATATATATATATATATATATATATATATATATATATATATATATATATATATATATATATATATATATATACATATATATATA
>NC_091573.1:21248277-21254612 GCF_042767895.1 Penaeus vannamei | reverse complement strand
AATGCATCGAGAGCCACCACTAAGGATTCCAAAGATTCAGATAGAATGGCAACATCATCATCAGTCCATGCAAGTGTTGAAAAGAGTTGGTGCAAGGACACAGCCTTGCCTCACTCCTGAACTAACAGGAAAGAAGCTCGACAGGCCCCCACCACACTTTACAGCACTTTCAGTACCAATATACTGGTTTGTTATTAGTCCAAAAATCGTTGGAATTCCTCTCAGTCTCAGGATCTCCCAATGCACCGTATTGAACACCTTCTTGAAGTCAACGTAGGTTGCAAGCAGCCCACGCCCGAACTCATGGAGGCGTTCTACAATGACTCAAAGCACAAGGATACGGCCTATTGTGGACTTAACCAGGAGTGAATCCAGATTGTTCCAGTCTGTGATGCCTCAGTAGGTGACCTCTGATACGTCTCAGAAGCATGTGGGCAAGAACCTTGCCTGGTATACTGAGCAGTGTGATGCCTCGGTGATTGCTGCTGTCCCAACGGTCCACCTTCCTAAAAGCTACACGAAAGGAATCCCCTACAACCTGGCAGTGGGAAGACTGACTGGGCATGCGTGATGCACTATCTGAAGCCCCCTGGGAAGAAATCCTCACTGGCACTGTTGACAGACAAGTAATGGCAGTAACCAAATTACCTGTCAGCCTACAAGTAATGTATGTACCTAACAACACATACAAGACAAAATCCACGGTTCATATTTTTGTATATATAGAATTGTATGTATCTATGCATGTATGAATATAGTAATATATATATATATATATATATATATATATATATATATATATATATATATATATATATATATATATGTAGAGGGAAAGAGATCACACACATACATATTCATATTTATGTCTCACAAAAAAAAAAAAAATCCAGCATTTCGTTATATTTTCATAAGACATGATAGAAATTTGTTACAATCCAGTAAAACATTCATCAATCATTATTCATAAAAAAATCGATCCAATGTTAAATGTAATTTTACATAAGGCTAGTAAGAGGTGTGTTTGTATATTGGTAACATTTGTTATCAAATATTTATTATGTTTTGTTGCCATTGAGGAAAATAGCCATAATGATGGAATTATGCATTTTCATTCAGATTTCGTACTTGAAGATGTGTTAGAGATCATTTGATTCATGAAAAAATTAAACTTGCTGAGTGATTTACATCAAGTGTTTCCGCACCTCTATGCATTGGCAAAGGCCAATCCTTATTTACATTAGTCATGTTTTTTTTTCGGTTACTATGCATCCTCAGTAGGTTGCTCTTGCACATTTATTGATTTCCACATGGCAAAGTGACATTTACACACTCCTGAAGGTATTTATGAAACTGATATGAGCTGAGGAGGGTCGCTACGATAAGCGTCACGAGGTTTCGGGCTCCCATAAATGTCTCTCGTACGGAGATGTGTTTACGACCTCGGGAGTGTTTTGAAAATACGCTCGTTGCGAGAAACTAGAGAGTAACTTGTTCTACGATATAAACAGACCATTTACGATATCGTAAGACGTTGGTAAATCCGGCCCCAGGTAGCAGAAGAGACCCCTCAAATACAGTTATATCAATCCTATAAGGACTGAACAATTTCACGAAAGCTCAGCTGGAATCCATAAGCTTTCAGCTAAAAAGGCTCAATGCTTGTAACTGATCCAGAGCGGAGCCCCAGTTCTCCATCTACGTGAAGAGGTTAAGAAACTCCTGAAAGAAGTACTCTGAAATTTCTTGAAAATTTGTTGTGAGAGGCAAGGACCCATTTAAAAATCAGTAGACATTGATGATGTTTATGTTGGTGTAACTACAACTGCTACTCTGTCAAGAGTGTAATAAAAATGACCCCAGTGGAAGTAGACAGGTTCGAGTAGCTTGCAGTAGGGTAAAACTGACATAGCAAATTCGAGAGAGATTCAAAGAGATAACACGAGAAGATTATGACAACCTAGACTTTTTGATAAATTTGGAAAAATACGTCAACGCTTTTCGAGACGAAACTAGATTCGTTCGATTGCTATTGTTTTGGTTCGGTTGATTCTGGTGTTCGTTTCCATCGGAAATGGCTAGATTGTCTTTTCCATACCAGAGTCGCGCCACTCTTGATATCATGCATGTGCACTATGGAATTCTCGTTCTCTGCTGTTATCACGATACCGATATAGTCACAAAAAAACAAAGAATCCTCCACGTATTCACAGCAGGAAAGAGCGTCGGACAGACTCGGCATCGGGCGGTACCGCATGTCGGTTGTAGTTACGAAAATTACACACTATAGGGGATGTGCCCCCTGTTAGAAGGGGGGCTGCGGCCCACCCACCCCTGCCCAGGAAAACAAAGAATCCTCCACGTATTCACGGCAGGAGAGAGCGTCGGACAAAGTTAGCATCGGGCGCTTCCACATGCCGTTCGTACGCACGCGAAACACTGTTCATTTAGTCACCTCAGTGAAAATAAATCTAAAACATACCTATGCAGAGGAGGGACCGGGGTGAGGGTCGTCGATATCAGTGCTGGAGAGGTCTGCGTGAGCATGAGCGATGCGACGGCCGATTGCAGGGCACTTCAGAGGTAGCACTCCGTGTTCACGTAATAGTTTGAAGCTAGCCTCATCGTCTTCAAAATATTTTTTTATAACTTAGAATGGTTTGATAAGACATCCTACACACACGGAAGTTATGGCGAGACTAATTTGAAAATTGAATTTCATAGCTTCTATTTTAGCTAATGTTCATTCATTGGCTGTTTCCCTCGTGAATTCTTACCCCATTGGCTATTAAATTAACCGCCAAACAATTGTCCAATGAAATCGTGACACTAGCAGTGACGTCACAGGCGAAATATCAGGAACAGTGCGGGTATGAAAGACCGCGCATGCGTAGTGGAGAATTTGGTGAGTATTCCCCGCAGCTCCCGTGTGAATCTCACCTCCTTTTATTATTTTTTTTTTTTATTAAATAACTTCGTTATTATTAATTTGCGAGACAAGTTTATTTTATGAAATGTGATTGTTAATTAAATATCTTCAAGGTTATAAGGTTAGTTTTGGTCGATTTGATGGTGACGCATTTTTTCAATACCGACTTCTTGGTTCCTTCTAATGCAATGCAGTATCACCCTGCTTCTTTGGTAGGACTATATAAATTCTCACAGGGTTTTGTGGACATGGAGTGGCGAAAACAAGCCATTGAAGAAACTGACATCCTGAAAGCTAATTAAACATTAGTTCTGGAGAGTCAAAAAAATCATTGGTGACGAAGTATGGAAATCTTCGTAACATAATTGGGTGCGTGATGTCACTACCACATGCGAATGCTTTAGTTGAAAGACCTTTAGTTCTTAGAAACATCAAAACAGATAATAGAAACTCTATGAACCATGAAAAGAGAAAGTATTGTGGGACTACATGGAAGGGAAGGTTTGGCCTCACTTGGGATATCTGCTGATGAATTGAACTTACAAGAGCATCCAAAACTGTTTAAGCTGTTACAAAATGTCAAACGTAAAGCTACTGATACTGTAGCTAGAAATATCATTGTTAAAAAATCTTAAGGCATGAACGTTTGGTTTCATGTGAACTGAAAGTATTTTATTTTGTATGGAATTCTGTTTTTTTTTTTATGTCTGAAAAGCTAGAGCTGTACAAGAAATGTCTGTCTTATAAAGTAAAATGAAAAGTTGCCCATGAACCATTTTTAATTTACTTCCATAGTATTTTTACGTGCTACAGTAGATAGTGCAGATATAAAAAGGAGAAATTCATTTGTACTTCTATTAATGCATTATTGTTAAAAAAAAAAAAAAAAAAAAAAAAAAGTGTGCACAATTTCTGCAAGAAATATTAACATTTATTTACATCGAGGTGTTGGCAGAGTAAATGTTAAAGTGTGAACTTAGGAGTATAATTATTTGATTAGTTTTATGTTATGCAAATTTTCACAGATTAATTTCAGTCAACATACAAGATTTATTTTTTACTGTCTAAAATCCTAGAGAATTCACTTTAGTCAGACAACAGTGATTTATATTCTTTGACTTAAGTCAAAGTTTCAAATGCCAAATTATATTACTGTACAAAGATGGAAAATAAACCACGTAAGTAGAATACCACTAATTTCGCCTTATAATTTATAATGTGTTTCTTTTGAAAAAGAGTTTAAAATCGGTATTTGTGAAATCTGGGTTCTCTCTGTCCAGTCTAGGATATTTCAGCCCAAGCAGCAACAACACCTGCACCACCATTACAACAACCGCACAACGTGCGTTCCTCAGAGGCGTGTTCAGGCACCCCAGTGGCAAGGTCGAGAGCCCCTCACCTATCTACAGTCACGCCTGGATGCTCTCCTACAAGCACATGAATGCATCCATGCAATCATTGCCCGCGACCTAAACCAACATGTCGCCAGAGCATTTGATGAGTTGCTGACAGTGCAAAGGTTAACAAATCATGTGGATTTTGCCTCCCATATTTCAGGTTCATCACTTGACCCTGACATCATCTCATGTAACCAGTTGAGGACTATTGGAACTTCTGATCACTTTCCTGTTAACACACAGGTGAAAACAAAAATGTATCGAGATGAGAGTACAATCCGGACAAACAGGCTCTGAAGCAAAGCTAATTGGGCCAGTGTGCACCACAGACGGGTGAACTTGGATGAAATATTGAGTGGCAGTCTCAATAACCAGGTATCCAGTATTAATGACATTTTATATAGAGACGTTTTATACCTAGTCAGAGATACAGAAGCAAAGCAGAAGATAACCATGATTTGGTTATCAGTGTCGCATTGCTGCTGACCAGAAAAATAGAGCCTGGGGTCGCTACAAGCGGTATCCAACCAACCACAACAAACAACTGCACAAGGTGGCCTGTACTAACACGAACCACGTGCTAGAGCGGGTAGTTGAACGATGGAAAAAGCACTGTGACAGAAACTGTCTGGTTGCAATGCTGGTGATAAAATGTGGTGGACTTGCTCCCATTAACAAAGCCTGATAAAACTAATGCAATCACAAATGAAGGAAAGGCCCCGGAGGTCCTTGCCACTCACATTGCAAGCAAACTGTGTCCCTGACCACGATCCACTTCAGCCATCCACCTCTCTCGACATTACAGCCACACTGGCAACCATCAGCATTAAAGTTGACGAAATCAGGAAATCCTTGATCATTTAAAAACGAATAAAGCTCTTTGGGGACTTTATTAGTCCCCGTCTGCTCAAAGATTGTGCTGACCAGCTAACAGAGCCCCTGCGCAGGCTTCTCAACAACTGTTTGCAAAGGAAGCAGTGGCCATGTTTGCGGAAATCAGCTCATGCAGCGGCGATCCCCAAAACTCAGACACTTTTATGGACACCGATTATTGAACAAGAAACAGTTTTGCTTTCGGGCAGGGAGATCAGCCTATGACCTACTTCTCTTCTGAGAAGACAGGCGATGCTCATCTCACGTCGAAGGGTCCTGCCTCCTTGTCCACTCCAAACATCCTCGGACTCGTTTTAGGCGGGAAAATTTTCCCTCGATCTGTCACACTTTTCAATCGCAGGTGACTTGGACAGAGGGGAATGTTTACTTGGCACAGAGGTACATGTGAAATGTGATATCGCATTTGTGATATCGCATTTCTCATGTACTTCCTCTGCCATGCTTCCCACTCCACACGACCCTCAACACGTGGTAGACGCGAGCGACAAGAGCAAGTGTGTGTACCATTCGCAAGGACTGAGTTTCACCTTCGCTCAACATTCGCCTCCCTAACCAGCAGCAGATGTGCATAATGAATATTTTTATTATCTTTACTTGATAACATTTATTAGACAGAGAGAGAAACAGATAAAAGAGAGACAGACAAAGATAGCGAGAGACGTACAGAAAGATGAAAAAGAGAGAGAATGCGAGAGAGGGGAGAGAGATATGAAAAAGAGAGGGGAGATTGCGTATGCGTGTGTGATAAGAGTGAGAAAGAGAAAATGAGAGAGGGGGAGAGGGAGAAAGAGTGTGTATGTGTGATGAGAGAGCAAAAAAGAGAGAATGAGATAGAGAGGGAGAGGGGGGAAAGAAAGTGTGTGCATGTGAGTGCGTGATGATAATGAGAAATAGATAATAAGAGAGGGGGTAGAGAAAGAGAGAGAGAGTGAGAAAGAGAGAATGTGCTTGTGTGTGACAGGGACAAAAAAAGAAAAGGCGAATGAAAGAGAAAGCGAGAGAGACAGGCAAAGACGGAGAAAAATAGAGAGAAACCGAGAGAGAGATGATGAAAGAGAGAGAGAGAGAGAGCGAAAAAGGGAGGGAGAAAGAGAGAGTGAGTATGTGTCTGCGGG
>NC_091573.1:21150777-21155777 GCF_042767895.1 Penaeus vannamei | reverse complement strand
ATCAGTGATTAGTATACAAATTTACTCAAATATTAAAATTGATGTTTACAGGGTTTCAGAAAACTGTTTCAAATAGTTATGTTATCATTAACAAAAAGATAGATGCATCACATTCATAGATTTGTCAGTCATCAAAACTTGTTTGTATACTTTCTTTTCTTGCTTGAAAGGATGCTAGTGTTGCATCCATATAGCAGAGTTGAATATAGCCAGAGGTTTAAAAAATCATATATATATATTAGTTATGAAGCTCTTAACCTTTTGCTGACGGGCACAGCTATAGATGTCATGGAAATATGACCCTTCATGATGGGCACATGTATATGTTCCATGACTCATACACAATGAACACCCTCCTGGAAAGGCCAGACAGTTGTCAGTATTCGCTGGAATGAGTGCCACACAGAAAATTCTGGCCCCGTCAGTGTAGGGTTAAGCAGAGTCAAGTACAGTCAGAATAGTTAACACTTACAATTTTTGTGACAAATTTTAGTATGTTACCTTTTTTGTCACATTGTGCATATTGAATGTTATATTTGTTATAAGGAGATGGATTTATATTCAATCCTATAGTTGTAGATGTAGCATTTATTTCAAGTTTAAATAGATTTTCTTAAAGACTATTCCTTATCTTAATTCCTAAAGAATATCCCCCTTGAATTAAAGACGTTAACCCATTTGTAAGTGGTAGATCCTGGCCTGCATACTTTGCAGTTTGGTATTTGATTTTCTTTTGGGTTGTGTTTCACTACCACAGATCCTTTTTTAAATTTTTGCTCTATCTTCATCTTTCTAGGTTACTACCATGTATTTTCTTATTCTTATTTTCCATGTTCATTCATTTTTTTCTTTCCTGTTCCCCTTTCCTCCTCCTCTTCCTCTCTTTCTCCCATTTCTCCTCCTCCTCCTCTATTTCCAATGACAATTTACATAAAAATATTAAGTATGATAAAGTACCATATAGTTTTAAACTCACTGTAGAAAAGTGTTGATTCATGTCAAATTGGACTGATACTTCATAATGTTTACATTCGGCTGGTTTGTTAAAATTGTGTGAGGCCTGACCCAAAGAATATTTGCATATAAAGACATGTATATACAGATAAATAAATGCATATCTGACTATCTATCAGATATATATACATTTATCTATCTATACATATAATAGATGTGCATGTCTAGACTGATTCATGGCTGTATGATGAATGTTGATTGGGCTGGGCCTCCCACAATTTTAACAAATATACTGAGTCCAAATAATGAATATGGAACTATATTCATACAGTGTTTCTTGCTTGCTTTTTTTTTTTTTTTTGTGTTTTTTTTTTTTTTTTTTTTTTTTTTTTTTTTTTTTTTTTTTTTTTTTTTACAAAAACAATAAGATTTACCTGCTTTTGCAAGCTAAAGTATATGAATAATCATTTGAAGTGTGAATGAAAGTGTGGGTGTTTTAAAGCATGAAAAAAGATGCTGTTTCTATTTTGAGTATAGATGTTGCTTGCTAGTAACTTTAGGAATGTGATATTGTCTTTGTAATGTACTGTCATATGCACATCAGGTAAAGCTAGTTTTTATGAAAAGTTACATTGAAAAATAAAATTTATCTTGTATTCACAGTTCTCTTTCACTTTTTACGGCTTTTCACTTTTCTCTTCTCTTCTCTTTAAAATATGCTCTTTCTTGCCTTTTTTTTTAACACATCCTGCCAGTGTATAGAGCTAGATACTGCACCTCATGTTGCCTAGTTTGCTGTTACATTTACACTTATGCTAAAAACTATATATAAATGAAAGACTAAACTTGTCATAATAGATTTAAGGTTAAGGACTGTTGCTTTGCATTCCTTAGATATAAGTACTTACTGATTGCTCAAAGGTATGATATGAATTTGAAATGTGTGTATGTGAGAATTCTTAGCATTTTGATTCATACTTTCAGTTATTTAGAGAAAAATAATATTTGTTCATTGATACTGCAGCTTTTGAAGCTTAGTTACTTGAATGTTTGCATTTACTTGATATCAGCGGTGCTTGTCATTAGCAATCAGGCAAAATATATTTCTGTGATTGTCTGCCTTAATCATGCAGTTTTCTATTTCTTCTTCATTGCAGCAAAGATGATCAGAATATAATTCTTTAAAGGATATCATATTTTTATTGTTTGCAGAAAGTAATATCACTCTTAAAAATGATGCAGTAGTAAATGCCAGACTTGTTACATTGCCTTGTAGTATTGTGTCAGACAAATGTTTCTCTCAATAATAAACTGTTGATAAAGAACATTAGTAGATCCTCTTTTTGCTCCTACTCAGTCTTCGTAATATGAGGTGTGTGATAGTATGTGCATGCCTCCAAACACACTTAAATGACCAAGACATATGAAATGTCACACAAGCTAAAAGGTAATATTTTCAAAAGTTCTGTGATACATTTCTTGAATTCTCAAAAGCCTTGAAGTTTGTATTCAGAGATTTATTATAAAGCTTTAAAAAAAATAAACGAAATTGAAGTTGGTGAATAAGAACAGATGCTGCACACAATCACACACACAAACTTAACAAGGCATCTGAAATATCACACTCAGCCTGTTTTCATATTATGAAGCCTGCTCCTATTTCTTACTACTTCTTATCAAAATAATCAGGAATTGAGGTTAAAAATGTGAAATTAAGAAGAGTCTTCATGTGTTTTGATATGCTTCACTGGAAGGTAGTTCCTATAGATGTATACTTCTGCATCTATTTTTATATCTCAGGTTTTATCTGTCTTGAAATATGTATATCAATGTTCTATCATATAGCTTTAGCTAATGAAGTGGGCGACTATTTTAGCCAGGTCAGTAGTGGCTCTCACCTTTCCCCACAATTTTCTTCCTTTAAGACCATCAAGGAACAAACTCCCATCACCCGAGTCCTATAATGCTCCTTTTTCTTCTGAACTCAATGCTGCATTACAGTCCTGCTGCAACACCACCTTTCTATTCTTCCTATTGACTATTTTCAACCACATATGGACGTCGGGAAATTTCCCTTCTTAATGGCAAGAAGTTCTTATCCTACCTTTCTTGAAACCCATAAATCGGGTACCCATCACTCTAACTAGCTGCTTGTGCAAGCTACTAGAACGAATGGTTAACTACTGCTTAATGTGGTATACTGAATCTCACAATCTCCCCTCTCCTTCCCAGTTTGGTTTCCGCTCTGCCCTAAGTACAGCAGACACCCTTGCCCATTTTGAGACATATATCATATCTGCATATTCTCTATTCCATATTCTCTATCAATTGTCCTCCCTAGGCATACATAGAAACATGAGTGTCTTCATAAAATCTTTCCTTTCCAAACGTACTTTCCAGGTCAAAATTGCCTCTTCCATGTCATCATCCTTTCCTCAGTTCGAAGGTGTCCCACAAGGAAGTGTGCTTAGCACCACTTTATTCCTTCTTGCTGTAAATGACATTGTGTCAGTCCTACCACCACCAGCCCGGGCATCACCACACGTTGATGACTTAACCATCCACGCCTCTGGCACATCCATAGCAGATCTCCATCAGTTCCTTCAGTCTACGATAACAGCATCTTCTTGGGCCACTAACCATGGCTTTTGCTTTTCTATCTCCAAATCTTTCTCCATCCTTTTCTCTCGCTCACATGTAGGTCCCCAACTTCCACTCTTTTTATATAACGCTCCACTCTAATATCGTTCTGGCAAATTCCAAGGCGTTATTTTTGCCTCCAAATTGTCCTGCCAAAACCATGTCTTTTACATTAAAGAAAAAGCTCAAGGCCTCCTCCAAATCTTGCAAACTCTTTCCCACATTTTATGGGGCTCAGATAGCAAAACTCTCCTCCAACTTCATGTTATCTTGATCCTCTTCACTCTAGTTTATAGATGCCATATCTACTTCTCTGCCTCAACCTCCCTTCTTGGTCACCTTGATACAATCCACCACTGCAATCTCCGCTTAGCCCTAGGTGCCTTCCGCTCCTCTCCAGTTGAGAGTCTGTACCGAGTCTGGCATGCCATCTCTCTTTCGAAGCCGAGCCCTTCTCTCTCTTCGATGCGATGCTCAATTCCACCAACTTTCCCTTACCAAACTAACTATCCCACAATCTCTGCTTCTTACCTTTACTTCACATTTACCTACTCCTTTCTCTGTACACATGAATACCCTCGTTTCCTATTCCCCCTTTTCCAACCTCCGACCGCTCCCGTTTTCTGTCCAATCCATTCCTCCATGGCTTATACTTTACCCATGTATGTGCTCCTCTGTTTTTCCTGACCCATCAAAATCAAATATACCCCCTCTGTCCTTTTCACCCATTTCCTTGACCATGTATCCATTCATTCCTCCAGCATTCATCATTTTCACTCATGGTTCCAAATCCACCTCAGGAGCTGGATTCGCAGTAACCTTCCCAAATCGCACTTTCAAATACACCCTCCCTTGCCGCTATGTCCACGTCACACCAACCACGCTTCTCACATATTCCAGCCATGGATTATTATCCCCATTTTAAGACCTTCCTGTATACCTGATGGCAATCTTTCAGGTCAAGTCTCCGCACTAATAAATTGCATACTGTAAAACTATCAATCTCCTCTTGGTCAGCTCCATTTCACCGGAAGACATTGGGAGACAGCTCTCCCACACTTGGCCACACCCACCTAACACATGCCTATCTAATGCCACACTCTGACCCGCCTCTATACCCCTTATGTAATGTCCCTCTTTCAGTTCCACACATTCTGTTGTCCTGTCCACACTTCACATTTACACTTTACTCTACTTTACCTCTGCTTTTCCCCACCTATTCTCCCTTCATGGACCTCCTAACATATCAGACATCCTTACAGAATCCCACAACTGCTTTGAAACCTGTTCTCCCTCAGACACATAAATATCCTTCACTTGATCAAATTCCCTTACCTAAACCACCATAACCCATGCCCTCATCAACACCTTTACCCATCTTTAACCTTTCAACATTACTCTAGATA
>NC_091573.1:21114896-21127396 GCF_042767895.1 Penaeus vannamei | reverse complement strand
TTAATAACCTGTTAGCTTACCTGCATGCGGGCAGTGTTCAGAGATGGCATAAACAACATCTCCATAACGGAAAAGAGCCACATCTTGTTCATTTACTTTAACTAGGCTTCCAGCTCTGTTTATAAAAAATCATTATCTTTATATCAAATATATCATGATTATTTGCATGTGTGTGGGCATATGTGATTGTGCACATGTAATTCATAATACATTAATATCTTTATAAAATCACCATTATATTTTTTCATTTTCCTGAGTTATAATACTTGCTACTAATTCAGACAAATATCATCCAGATGTCTTGATCTTTTTTTTCTTTTTTTAGGGGGGGGGATAGCTAATTTCAATGTTATTGAACTCTGACCTAAGGGATGATTTTCTGCTTGGTGATCTTGACAAACGAGGAGATGACTGATTCTTCACTTTGACCATTGTCCTGTTGACTACTGTGCCACGGGAATCATTATCTTTGCAAGCCCAATCATACAGATCTGTAAAATACAGAATTACTTAGACATCTTACTGACCAAATTGGAAATAATTGGAGTTCTGTAAATAGTTACACCCAGGCTGGCCATAATCTATTTTTGAAAAGACAAGGGTTATAGAAACGGATCTGTTTCTACTTGATGATATTTTTTCTTGGAGGCACAGATCCGGTTCTTGATCCTATCCTATCCTAACCTAACAGAACCAAAAGGAACCGAACCGAACCGAACCGAACCGAACCGAACCTAACCGAACCTAAGCCAAGCCAAGCCAAGCCAAGCCAACCCATTATTAATATTAATATCATTATTAATATTAATAATAATAATAATAATAATAATAATAATAATAATATTAATAATAATAACAACAACAACAATAATAATAATAACAATTACTCCCATGATCATTATCAATATCAATATCAGTACCAATATCAATGTCATTATAATTTTCATTATCATCATTACCAATTCTATTTTACACTGCAATTTAAAGTCAAGATGATAATGAATACAGAAATATAGTGCTTGTAGCAGCTGCTTCAACCTTCATTTTTTGGTGGAAAAAGACTGGAAATGTTTTGACTGTAGACACCAACCAGACAAAACTAGCCAAGGTCAATAGTACGTGTTGTCGCATTCTGCTTGTGTATTACGTTTCCTATCTAATAATCTAAGGTTTCCCTATCTTATGAACCCACACAGCAGAAGGTATTGATTGTGATATATATATTGTACATTGCAGATTTACAATACACCCTAGCTATTTATTGTCATATAAAAAAGCCAAAGCTTTATCTTGCTACAATTACACCGCAGAATTGAAACACACAAACAAATTTACACTTTAACAATTTAAGATCATATGTCACAATACAATGGATCCCATCACATAAGAGCATTTTAGGCAAAGAAATTGTAGACCTTGCATCAAAAAAATCTCATGAATTGGAGGATTCCACAACCATAACCCAAATCACCAACAACATATGAAACAGAATACATAACAATTAATAATAAAGGAAATCCTTCAGACAACAGATAGTAGACTCCAGCTACCAATATCCAGTGAATATAGACTAAAATATAGTTTAAAACCCTATAAGAGAAGAAAGAAGAAGAATTGAGCTTAGTATAAAATTAGCAATTAAGTGTGGATAGTGTTACATTTCAGAAAGCCACACAGAAAAATTGTAAAGGTCTTTAACCCATTTATTGGCCTCCAAGAAATCCAAGAGAGACAAGAACTGGTGATTCCTGTAAGATGTACAAAAAAAAAGAAAAAAAAAAGAAAAAAAAAGAAAAAAAAATTGGTATGTACCAAGCAAGTTTTTCAAATACCAAATACCTATACATCAAAATACACCAGTGACAATAAAAAAGGGATACATACGCCAGCATACAAAATTTCGAAAGAGCTCTCCACAACAGATCATTGGTGGCAAGGGCCCTGATTCCAGACTGGGCAAGAACTCTTGCAAGAATATCAAATATACAACTGCAGCTGAACCAAGTGAATGTAAGCAATCCTGGGTTTGGGATTTTGGGATTAACAGCATTGTTTATATCTATCCATATTGGTTAACTTCCAACTGTATATTTTCTTAGTAGATATGAATTCAGGAGTAGTAAGAGGCTATCACCCACATATACAAACAACATTCCATAAAATCTCTACAGATCATTTACCAATTACAACAATCATTCCAAAATGCAAGATCATTCAAACTCACTTTTCCCAATAGATGGCATGCTACTGGACAACTTTGACAAAGTTTGTTCTTGTACTTGATTTGAGTTTCACATAACATGAAAAAATACCAGAAACAGACTCAGAGTAAAGGAAAATGTTCATCAACAACGAAAAGAATGTCACTCATCACCATGATATTGTCTTGCTGGCAACAAATGGACGTTTTCACAAAAAATCATTAACCCATTGGCGCCGGGTGTCACGTACGTACATGCCATGACTGTTGTGGACCAAACGCCGGGGGCATCATGCCATGCCCATTCCCGCGCTACTGGCTTGTCAGACGGAGGTTGTTTTTCTCCACTAGTAGTGGCTTCATTTATATGGTAAAGGTTTTAGGCAATGGCACCTAAAGTGAAGGTAAACCTTCAAAATTTTAATATTTTTATAAATTTTTAAAAAATAAAAGCTTTTAGGTGCTATATGTCACTCGCAAACTACCGATCGTGCCGGGCGCAAACAGGGGAAACTGCCAGTACGCCAACAAGCCGGTGCATACGTAAACTTGACAAAATTTTTACCCGTCGCTGATGGGTTAAAATCAATGCTGTTCCTGAGTTATAGAAATGCAACCCCACAGCTAATATTAAGACTCTGAGCTTACCAAGTGGTAGAACACATCAATCTATGAAAGTTTTCTTCTATACCATTTTCTGCGCAAATTGATAATAACGGTATTATAAAGGGTATAAAATCCACGATATCCAGGAGCTGCAGTGACCTTCCGCCTCCAGCGCTGCAACAAGATGACAAAAAGTCGTTAAGAGTGACGAAAAGTCTGATGGATTTGTAGCGGATGATGTATGCGAGGGAAATCAAATGAGACAATTAGATTCATTCATGAACATGACGTGACCATAGACATTCAATAGAACCCATCAGATATGGAATAGATCATCATGTGACAATAGAAGTTGGGCCTAGGAGAAGGCTGTTGAAATTCAAATCAGTTTAATCATGGCTACACAGTGTGCAGGTTGTGAGAACAATTATTTCGACTTTCTTGCAATATATCATCGCAATAACGAAGCTAGTTTGCAATATATATGAGATCAAGGTGTTCTTCCAGTGGAAGTACAGTGCCATGTCATTATCGAAAAGACAGACACCAGTGGGTTTGTGGTGCGTGCAACCTCATGGTAAGCAATTACAATAGGACATTTATCTCAGGAACTAGACTTGAACCCTATCAAATACTCCCGTTCATCAATCACTGGCTAAGCAGACACTGGGATCATCAGACAGTTACAGAGCGCCTCCATATTGCCGAGCGCATGAGTGTGGACTGGCAAAGCTTCTGCTCCGAGGTCACAGACCACTGGCTAGACAATCAGGAATCCATAGATGGACTAGGAATTGTAGTGGAACTTGACAAGATACTCTTTGGCAAGCGTAAATATGAGAGGGAAAGGCTGCTGAGCCAGATATGGGTGTTCCACTGGATTGAGCGCGTCAGCAAGAAGGTCTTCCTTGTCTCCCTTGTTGAGCCCCTGGGCAAGAACTGTGATGCTGAAACCCTCATATCTCTTATAAAAAAGTATATTCTCCCCCAGTCAGTCATTATAAATGACGGATGGAATGCATACCAGATGATTAGTGAACACAGATAAGAACATCAAGTAATAAACCACATGGAACATTTTGTGGATCCCGAAAACCCGGAGATCCACACTCAGAACACTGAGTGCTTGTGGCAAGACATTAAAGAGTGGAGCAAGTGACCAGATAATTGACAGGAATTCTATAAACAATACTTGGCTCGGTATCAGTTTCTCCACCAATACAAGCCGGAAGTACTCCACCATCACTTCTTCATTGAGGCCAGGAAGCTGTACCCTCAGCTGTCCGATAAGGAACAGTGGATAGCGATCTCAATTCCCGCCAATAATGACGTGGATAACCCCAACGATCCCAGTGACCCGCAGCCTGGCCCATCTGGAGTTAGTGCATACTATAATTGCTAGTGTTTTACCAATATTTCTCAGAATTACCCCCATTATACCCTAGGTATTTTCTATATTACCTTCACCTCTCCGATATAGACAATTTTGGTATCACTGGATTCCTCTCACTCTGTACAATCCAAATATGTAGGTTTAATTGCGCAGAAACACCCCGTTAGCGGCAAACTTGGCCCCGATAGCAGGGGCGACGATGTCAGAGCGGCGGACGTAATATAGAAAATTACCCTAATAATATAACCCACAGTGAAAATAACCATGGTTATTCTCATGAATTTCCCCCCTGGGGCAGGGCTGCCACCCCCCAACCCTCGCCGAGGAAACAAAACCTCCACCACGTATTCACAGCAGCATAGAGCGCACACGAACTAGATGCATTGAAAGAGGTGCAAAACCCGCCGAGCCAACGAGGGCGGGCCACCGCCGCTCGTATGTTCATGGCATACCTTGTTCATCCTTATTAAACTACAATCGTCTCTGTATATAATGCTATGTCAAGGTTAGTATGCTGATTCAGTGGTAATATTACAAGGTAAATGTAATACGTCCGCAGCTCCGAGATCGACGATAACTGTGTAATGCTCTACCCTGCCATGAATACGTGGTGGAGGTTTTGTTTACTCGGCGGGGGTTGCAGGGGGCACAGCCCCCTGCAATGGAAAGTCATGTGAATAACCATGGTTATTTTCTCTATGGGTTATATTATTAGTGTTATTCAACCCCGCATTTTCCCTGGAACCTTTCATGCCCTCCACTGCTATCAGGGCCAAGTTTGTCACTAACGGGGGGTTTCCGCACAATAAAAACTATATATGTGCAATGTGGACAGTGAGAGGAATCCAACGATACCAAAATCGTCGATATCGGAGAGGCGAAGGTAATATAATAAATTACCATTCCCTAATATATGCCGTCCCCTACTATCAGGACCAATATTGCAGTTGTGCTTCATTTGCTAAGGAAATGAGTGCTAGATTCATTCGACACACGACAAAAGCTATTGGAAAATTATTTCATATGTGTAAAAAATTCTGTGGGATTGCATTTCCAAATTTACAGAAAGGTATTTACTTAAATTGTTTACCTTGGGGCCATTGATTTTCGATCTTTAATCAACACACATAACCATCCACTATATAAATTTCATATGAACGAGAGCTTTGATAAAGATGACCAAGCATATAATGCCAGACATACACTAGACGTAAACAAAGGCATTTGTGATGAAATTGCCTGGTATAAGAATGCCAACTTTTATTCTTTCACCAACACATACCATTCAGAACCAAATGATCATTCTATACTAACCATAAATAGTAAGATTATGAACAGGGAAGAAATATACTTTTTCATACGTTTCCATTCTTTCTACAAATATATTCCGATATGCATATTTTCAGCGGGACATTATTACTTCTTTTGCTTCATTTATAAGGTTTTAGACTGCCATTCCAACTTGCGTCGCAGATTGGCCATCGCTCCTTTCTCCGTCTGTTTGTTTACATCGCCAACGGGGATACGAACCTACTTTTGCTTTTTGAGGTGACATTTCCATAATTTATTACATTAAACAAGATACTTTTATTTGTTGTTTTCCTAAAATCGTCTTGACATGTTACATTGTTTATAAGCCAGCCTGGAATATCTAGAAATTGAAGGAAGGTTGGGTACATGCACAAAAATATTCTAGAAACCGCATTAGCAAGGGCGTCAATTCAGCTTTTTCTTGGTATTGGGGGGTGGGGATGCTGGCGAGGGAAGTGAGCACAATCAGTTTCCAGCGCGCTGCGATCCCCCCACCTCGAGATTTATTTTTGATTAGCCATTCTAAGAGCAATTTTACTCTGGTTACTATGCAAAGTGCGCGCGTGGATGCCCATTCATCATCATCACTGCGGAGCTGACGCCGACGGGGACGCATAGCCGCATCCACCCTTTGCTTGTACCTGCGAGGATCCCTCATGGCAAGTCGCCAGGCAGGGACTCAGCAGGTTTGATCGCTCTGCCCAAGCCATGACTTCCTAGGTCGACCCACAGGCCTCTTCCACCCAGGGCTGTCTCGAACAGAGACAACCTGGTGGGCGGGATCATCCTGAGGGAAGCGAGCTAGGTGGCCGTAATGCCTGAGTTGGCGATCCCGGATTGTGCAGATTACAGGGCTTGTGCCAGTCTTACGGTGTAACCGTTGGTTGGACACATGGTCCCGCCAACAGTACCCCATGATCCGGCGCAAGAACCTATTACAAAAGGCATGAAGTCGAGACTCCAAGGCGCAGGATAGTGTCCATGTTTCACTACCGTATAGCAAAACTGGGACTATCAGGGCCTTGAAAACACGAAGCTTGGTCCTTCTGCACAGGTACCGGCATCTCCAAATACTCTTGTCGAGAGAGTTCATGACCCCTGCTGCCAGGCCAATCCGTTTGCTGACTTCATGGTCTGACAGCCCAGAGTTATGAACTACACTACCAAGGTATGTAAAGCTCTCTGTGACTTCGATGTCCTCGCCGCAAGCACGTACCGACTGAACAGGTTCTCCTAATATGTCCCAAAAGTCCTGGATCTTGGTCTTGGTCCAGGAGACCTCTAGACCCAAGGGCTTTGCTTCATTACTAAATGCATCAAGAGTCACCACTAAGGATTCCAAAGACTCAGAATGGCATCATCATCAGCAAAGTCAAGGTCGGTAACCTTGACATTGCCCAGAGTTGCTCCACAATGACTTTGAACAGTAGCTCTGCCCATTATCCAGTCCATGCAAGTGTTGAAAAGCGTTGGTGCAAGGACACAGCCTTGCCTCACTCCTGAACTAACAGGAAAGAAGCTTGACAGGCCCCCACCACACTTTACAGCACTTTCAGTACCAGTATACAGACTTGCTATTAGTCCAATAATCCTTGTTGGAATTTCTCTCAGTCTCAAGATCTCCCAGAGTGATTCCCGATGCACCGTATCGAACGCCTTCTTGAGGTCGATGTAGGTTGCAAGCAGCCCACGCTCGAACTCACGACGACGCTCTATAATGACTCGAAACGCTAGGATACGGTCTATTGTGGACTTACCAGGAGTGAATCCAGATTGCTCCAGGCTCTGATGCCTCAGTAGGTGATCTCTGATACGTCTCAGAAGGATGTGGGCAAGAACCTTGCCTGGTATACTGAGCAGTGTGATGCCGCGGTGATTGCTCCAGTCCCATCGGTCCCCCTTCCCCTTCCAGAGAGGGATGACCACACCCTTCAACAGGTCAGAGGGGACGGTACCGGACCGCCCGCCAAATGGCAGCCAGGACGGCATACAACCCCCGTGCCATAGGTTTACCACCAGCCTTTAACAGTTCAGCTGGGATGCCGCATATACCAGCTGCTTTACCACTCTTCAGCTTGGAAATCGCCCCCCTAACTTCGGTTAGGGAGGGAGCATCCTCACTGATGGGTGGGTCCAGCAACAGAATCTCGGCACTACCCGCATCCAAGTTAACTGTTGGTGGGTCAACCTGATACAGCTGCTCGAAATACTCAGCCCAACGTTGCCGCACCGCAACAGGATCTGAGATGATCTGACCACTGACTGAGCGAACTGCTGTCACCTGTGAAGAGGGCTTGGAGTTCAGCTTTCTCAGGGCTTGGTATGCAGGACGAAGGTCATTTACTAAGAAATGGCCTACCTCCTCAGCAAGGTTCCTAATAAACTGTTCCTTGTCCCTTCTTAACAAAGACCGAGTTCTGCGCACATGAGAACGGTGCAAATCTTGATCCCCTGCCAGACGAGCAGCATGACAAGCATCTGTGGCATCCAGTGTCTCCTGTGAGATAAAGTTTCGCCTTGCTCTCAGGCGTTCACCAATCGTCCTTTGAGCTGCATCAAGTGTTTCACGTTTGAAGATGTCCCACAGAAGTACAGGGTCCATCGGATTGTCGAGCGCTGTGAAACGACCAGAGACTGCCTCAGCAAACCCCCGGGCACATTTCCCCTCCCTCAGCCTGTCCAAGTGAAACAACCTGGGGTGATCATTGGTCCGCTGGGGGTTTTTGAAATGGACTTGGAGGGTAGCTACAACGAATCTATGGTCAGTACCACAGAACTCGGCACTCCTATACACCCTGCAATTCTGGAGGATCCTCCAACGAGTGCTAACGAGTATGTGGTCGATTTCCTTGGCTGCATTACCCGCATCGCTAAACCATGTCTAGTGATGTGGGTCTGGGCGCTGGTACCAGGAGCCAGAAATCCTCAATTTCTGGGACCTAGTAAAGTCCCGGAAAAGGAGGCTATTCTCACTGCCGGTATCAGCTCCCGAACCATGGAAACCAACAGACATCTCATAGCCAGCTCGATCACAGCCAGATACCGCATTGAAGTCACCCAGGACAACACGAATATCTCGCCGGGGGCACCTGTCTGACACAGACGGTAGTTTGGTGTAGAACATCTCTTTCACATCAAGTTTACAAACATCGGTAGGAGCGTACACAGCAATAAGAGACGTGAAGCCAAAAAACAGCTTCAGTCTCATTACCATTATACGCTCATTGACTGGAGTAACCTCTACTACCGAGGGCTGAAGTCTGCTGGAGATGGCCATGACTAATCCCTAGAGATGATGACCGTCGCTGCGGCCTGAGCAGTAGTAGGAGGTGAAGCCACCTACACTGATCGTTCGGCTGCCAGGTCTTCTCACCTCCGAGAGAGCAGCCACCTCCACTCTCAGCCTCCCCAGTTCCCTTGACAGCAGAGGCAACCGATCATCCTGACGCAAAGAACGGACGTTCCAAACCCCCTCCCTACCTCCCCGCCTGAGGTTTAGCCTCTGACAGTCGCTCCGGGTGGACGCCACCTCTGCCACCCCCGCCGACGCTGCTCCATATATAAGGGGACAGCAGGCTGTGGAACCCATCATCCGCCTACGGGGCTCCAGAAGGCTTTCCCCCGTAAGCTTCACTCTGGGCGGGACGAGTAGTTCTCGCTCCCAACCTGCGTCCCGGAAGTTGCCCTCCCAGCGGGATCAATAGGCCGCCTCTCTTGCTGGGTGGGAGGAGCAGTTCCCCTCCTCCCAGCAATGCCATATATATCTAACTGCCAAAGGGTTTTTTATCTGGGGGGAGGAGGACTGGCAAGGCCCACCTCCCCCGAGCCTCCAGTTAACCCCAGGGGGCCTAGGGGCAGGAGTTGGTACAGGGCCAGGGCGTGTCCACACGCCGGTGGGCCATGACCCTGTACCTCTAGGGCCTCCTGCTGCTCCGAGATCCCCCTCAGTTTAGCCTGGAACTGCAAGGTACCCAGTTTCCATGGGAGGCCACTAGGAGGCACTGCAGGGAGTCTCGATGATGGAGAGGCTATGCACTGGCAGGGGGAGGCTTATGCAGTGCTGCTCCCTTTTTCGCACGAGGCTAGCCAGCGGTGGCAGCTGTAAGAGAGAAGGCATGCAAGCTCTTAACACTAACCATTCGAACAGGGGAAAGGCTAGATCAGCAGCAACTCGAGGAGGTCATGACTTTAGTTTTTGATGACGTCACAAAAGTTGCGATTCTGTTTTTGGAAAATGTCCACTCTGCTGGCAAGAAATGTGCCAAAATGTGAATGGACAATTTTATTGCGAAATTAATGATGCTAAGCTTTCACTCAAATCAGTTATAATTGCGAAATTTGTGCATTACTGGACGAGCGATAAATATGGTCGATCATTCTGGTCTTTTCAATTTTCAAATAGGATAGAAAATGATTTTATTGGTTATATTTTCATTGAACAATTATCCAAATACTCTTGTGGATGAGAAGAGCGGGCGATTATGTTTATGCATGAATGATTTCCAAGTGGGAGTCAAGCCAAAAGCCTATATTTTTTTACTCAGCTTGAAGGAATTAACGTTTACTTACTTTTATTGATACCTCCATGCACTCAATGAATGAATGAAAGCCATTGAAACTTTCACACCTGGATATTGTACATGAACATGTGCTATTCTAAAAATAGCCCGGCCTCGTATCCTACATATTAAATAAAATACCTTTCATTCATTCACTGAGTGCATGGATGTACTAATAAAAGTAGGTATACTTAATTCCTTCAAGCTGAGTAAAGAATACAGGCCTATGGCTTGACTCCCACAGCAAACAATTCTAGTTGAGAATCATTCATCATCATCATCATCAAGGGGGCTGACGCCGACAGGGGCGCACAGCCGCATCCACCCTTCGCTTCCACCTACGAGGATCCCTCATGGCTAGACGTCAGGCAGGGACTCGGGCCATCTCTATTTCTTCACGGCAGGTTTGGTCGATCTGCCCAAGCCACGACTTCAATCATTCATGCATAAGCATAATCGCCCACTCTTCTCAACCACAGGGCTATTTCGATGATTGTTCAATAAAAATATAACCAATAAAATTGTCATATTTCATCCTTTTTGAAAACTGAAAAGACCAAAGTGAATAATAAACCCCATGTGCTTTTTTTCCCGAAAGCAGAATTGGAACTTTTATGACGTCATCAAAATCTGACGTCATGACCTCTTCGAGTTGCTACTGATCTAGCCTTCCCCGTAACAATCTGCTCTCTATTCAGTACACACAATACACGGCAATTCAGTGTTCTATAAAGAGACTGTTATAGTGTAAATATACAGACTAAATTTATTCATTTACTTGTGTTGCGCACTGCCATGCTTACTTACAATTACAACCTGGTACTCATAACTATACAAAAGAGGCAACGAGATTTAATACTCGCAGGTATTCATCTTATCATGAAAAAACTAAAATCATGCAAAATAAGTTTGATAAACTGAGTGAGTCACCTTTACATGAACATAATACGAGACAAAAAAAATATTATTATAAACTCAGTCATTAACCCCTACATAAAAAATGCGATACTCACACGCAAATTAAATTATCAAAATCAATCACATTTACGCAATGAAAAAAATACGAAGTACACACACGCAAAAATATGTATACACACATACATCCTGTAAATCACCTTTGCATAGAAAAACGGAATACAGACAGAAAAATACTTGGGCATTCACCATTACATAAAAAAACGAAACACACAAAATGATTATAATCATAAACCACAAAATGAAAAAAATGCGAAACACACTCATAGATAATAACAAAAGAATATTAACAAACAAATGACAAGATACGTACTCAAGAGATGGTAATAAAAATGTTCAAAATATCAAAACGCGATCCACCCACAGAGCACATCCTTGAATCAATTTCTCGCTGGGTTTTACCTGCGTTTTGCAATGGGGAAATTTCCTAGTGCGAGCTATTTAACTTCGCGGTTCCTGTATAGTTGCCCTTGAATGGATAACAAACCGAACTTGTTTTGTCTTTTCTTTTTAATATGATTATTAAGAGATGATAGAGAGATTGGTTTGTGGATGACAATATGTAGAAGATATTGGAAAGATTTTTGCGAGTATTGGCACACTTAAAAAAACGCTCAAGTCTTGGGATTTCCTTGCGTGGTGAAGAACGCCGTACACGAGGAATTAATGTGCAGGTTTGATTGCAGACAGAAGACTAAGAAGTTAGATTGAAAGCTGAGAGTAGATGTATAAGGAGCAAAAGAATTTACGTAGGCATATATACATGCAGAAACATCCTATAAAATTATACATATAGATCTATAAGTACACGTACCCATAAGTCAAGAAAAAAAATATTCAAAATCAAAATCTACAAAAATAACACAGAACCCTACAGCTATAGACAGAAAAAAGTCAAAACATAAACTAAAACTGTCGATCCAGAACTGACTGCGACTTGGCCTCCCTTACCCATGTGTTTCCATTACAAGACGGTCGGTGAAAGTATCGCTTGTTGTGTCTCGTCTCCTCGGCCAGTCGCTCTTCTAAGGGCAGACAAACCAACACGTATTCAGGCTGGAAAATAAACAAAAACAAAAAAGAAAAAAAATTAACTTCGTGAAGAGAAAGGGAGAAAAAGAGATGGAGATGGTGATAGAAGATAGATAGAGGGTAATAGAGTAAGAGAGAGAGATAGAGTGTTTCAGAGATAGAGGCAGAAGCAGAGACACAGAAACAGGCAGAAACAGACAGACTGACAGAGATACAAAGAAAGAGAGAGAGAAGCGAGAGCCTGTACCACGAGCACCCTACGGCTACAAACACGCTGGGAAAAGGAAGGTCGCATTCCAATCGCTAATAAAACCACGGCTTTCGGAAGTGTGCGAGAAGGATGTAAGGACATTTGCGTTTGCGTGTGTGTGTCTGTCTGTGTGTGTGTGTGTGTGTGTGTGTGTGTGTGAGTTTGTGTGTGTGT
>NC_091573.1:21079896-21084896 GCF_042767895.1 Penaeus vannamei | reverse complement strand
CCCTCCACCCCTTCTCTCCTTCCCACCCTATCGCTCTTTCTCTTCCTCCCTATCCCTTCCCCTCCCTCTCTCCCATTAAACACAGAACAATATCTGTCATGAGAGTGCTCACGTAACGATACCTTACGCCAAAGAAAGAGTGCGTTAAGCCCCGGTAATATTTAGGTGTCGTGACGTGAGCCCTTCGTATTACCAAGGCAACAACGGTATATTTGCGTCGCGCCGTCCCAATCGATGGGAGACACTCAGGGTTTAAACTTGCGTCATAGTGGCGGTGGAAATCTAAGTGTAGTATCAATATTCGTGGCATGGGTAGGAGTCTGACCTTTTGGAATGTAGTGGTAGAAGTATTTTCGTAGTTTTCAAATTGGTTTATTGCGTTTTTTTTTATCTTGTATGTTCATCTAACTATTAAATTAGTTATTTGTTATAACATCCGTCGTAATGTTTCATCCTTCCTCAAATATCTGCTCGAGAAATTTATTATTCATCCTTGTCTTCCTCCCTTGGCGTGATAGTCGCTCACTTGGCGTGGAATGAACACACGGAGTACTGTACTTTCCTCGAAGACGCGAACCAACGCGAAAATCTTGTCGGCTGCTCAGAGAATTAACAAAATCGATAGATACCAATACATTCAGAAACAGGCTAAGATATTATCCAAAATAGACAACACAATATTAAAATAGAAATGAACACGAGTAAATAGATAAGTAAAAAAAAAAAAAATCAATTAAAATGGGTCGATTGCAGAACTTACTCGATAGAGGTGAGGGCGCTGAGTATGTACTTCTGTGATGCGCTTTAATTTTGCCACAATACCCCCATAGGATTATAAAACACACCACAACATTGTACAAACACACACACACATATATATATATCATTAGGGGCTAACTCCGATGGGGGCGCATAGCCGCGTCCACCCTTAGTTTCCACCTTTTGGGGTCCCTCGGCAAGCCGCCAGGCAGGGACTCTGCCCATCTCGAGCTCCTCACGACAGGTTTGATCGATCTGCCCAAGCCACTTCCTAGGACGTCCCACAGGCTTCCTCCACCCAGGGTTGTCTCTTGCAGATACAACCTGGCGGGTAGGATCATCTTGTGGGAAGCGAGCCTGAGTTGGCAATCCTGGACTGTGCAGGTAACAGGTCCTGTGCCAGGCTCAGTGCAACTGTTGGTTGGACACGTGGTCCCACCAACAGTACCCCATGATCCAGCACAAGGACTTATTATAGAAGGCATCAAGACGAGCCTCCAAGGCACAGGATAATGTCCACGTTTCACTACTGTATAACAAAACAGGCCTTAATAGGGCCTTGAAAACCTGTAGCTTGGTCCTTTTGCACAAGTACCGGCATCTCCACATACTCTTGTCAAGAGAGTTCATGACCTCTGCTGCAGGGCTAATCCGTCTGCTGACTTCTTGATCTGACAGTCCAGAATTATGAACTACACTACCAAATTTTGTAAAGCTCTCTGACTTCATCGTCCTCGCAGCAAGTACATACCGACTGAACAGCTTCTCCTAGCAGGTCCCCAAAGTCCTGGATCTTGATCTTAGTCCAGGAGACCTCAAGACTCAAGAGCTTCGCTTCATTATTAAATACATCTAGTGCCACCACTAAGGTTTCCAAGGACTCAGATAGAATAGCAACAACATCAGCAAAGTCAAGATCTGTAACCTTGATATTGCCCAGAGTTGCTCCACAATGACAACAGTAGCTCTGCCCAGTATCCAGCCAAGGCAAGTCTTGAAGAGTATTTGTGCAAGGACACAGCCTTGCCTCATTCCTGAACAAGAAAGAAGCTTGAAAGCCCCCTACCACACTTTACTGCACTTTCAGTACTAGTACTATTAGTCCAATAATCCTTGTTGGACACCAGGAGTGAATCCAGTTTGTTCCAGCCTCTGATGCCTCAGTAGGTGGTTTCTGATACGTCTCAGAAGGATGTGGGCAAGAATCTTGCCTGGTATACTGAACAGTGTGATGCCTCGGAGATTGCTGCAGTCCCATCGGTCCTCTTTCCCCTTCCAGAGAGGGATGACCACACCCTTCAGCAGGTCAGTGGGAACGGGACCGGACTGCCAGATGGCAGCCAGGACAGCATGTAACCCCCATGCCATAGGTTCACCACCAGCCTTTAACAGTTCAGCTGGGATACCACAGATACCCACTGCTTTGCCACTCTTCAGCTTGGAGATCGCCTCACTAACTTTAGTTGGTGTGTCAGCCAGGTACAACTGCTAAAAATATTCAGCTCTAACACCTGCACTGCAACAGAATCTGAAATAATCTGGCCACTTACTAAGCGAACTGCTGTCACCTGTGAAGAGGGCTTGGAGTTTTCTCAGGGCTTGGTATGCAGGACGAAGGTCATTTACTAAGAAATGGCCTTCGACCTCCTTAGCAAGACTCCTACTAAACTATGCCTTGTCCCTTCTTATCAGAGACTGAGTTCTACGCACCTGAGAACGGTGCAAATCTCGATCCCCTGTCAGACGAACTGCACAGCAAGCATCTGTAGTTTCCAGTGTCTCCTGTGAGATAAAATTCTGTCTTGCCCTCGGGCGTTCACCAATCGATTCTAGGGCTGCATCAAGCATTTCGCACTTGAAGGTGTCCCCAGAAGTACAGGGTCCGTCAGATTGTCGAGCGCTGCGAAACGACCAGAGACTGCCTCAGCAAACCCCCGTGCACACTTCCCCTCCCTCAACCTGTCCAAGTGAAACACCCTGGGGAGTTTTGAAGTGGACCCGGAGGGTAGTCACAACCAATCTAAGTTCAAAACCACAGAACTCGGCACTCCTATACACCCTGTAGTTCTGGATGATCCTCCGTGTGCTAACGAGTATCTGGTCGATCTCCTTGGTTGCATTACCCACATTGCTGTACCAAGTCCAACGATATGGGTCTGGGCACTGGTACCAGGAGCCAGAAATCCTCAATTTCTGGGACCTTGCAAAGATACCGCATTGAAGTCACACAGAACAATGTGAATATCTCGCCAGGGACAACTGTCTGCCGCAGATGCAAGTTTGGCGTAGAACATCTCTTTCATGCTCATCGACTGGAGTAACATCTACCACTGAGGGCTGGAGCAGTTCAGTTCAGTTAGATTTGCGAAGTCTAGCTTCGCCTGGGCCTTTTCTCTAGAGTGGCCCGGCCTGTGTCAACTATTTCTAGTTAACTCATGTGTTTTCTTTGTACTGTATGTTTATCATGGTGGCTGGATTGCAAGCAAAAGGAGGGCTGGAGCCTATTGAAGACAGCTATGGTTACTCCCTGGAGATGGTGACCGTCGCTGCTGCCCGACCAGTAATAGCTGCCTACACTGATTGTTCCGCTGCCAGGTCTTCTCACCTCCGAGAGAGCAGCCACCCCAACTCTCAGACTCCCCAGTTCCCTTGATAGTAGAGACAACCTATCATCCTGACGTAAAGAGCGGATGTGCCAAGCCCCAGCCCTGGCTTCCCGCCTGAGGTTAACCCCTCGGGCAGTCACTCCGGGTAGACGCCACCTCTATATACATATATATATGTGTGGTTGTATATATATAGATATAGATTTATTTACATTTATATGTATATATGAACACAAGCACAAACACAATAACGTGTACATAAAAATGAAAATGAAACTAGCCACAATGAGATTTGAAAATAAGCGTGACGTTTTGAACTCTTCACGAGTTCCTCTTCAGACAAAAACCGAAATGGATACCAGGAGAGAATTTTGACAAGTTTATATAGTGATAGATAGACAGAATGAACAAGATTTGCATGAGGTCAAGGTGAGGGTCAAGGTCGAAGAGTCTGGGGAAGGCTTGGCCAGCACTCAAATTAAAATTAAGCAATTTTCTCATTAGAAGGGCTTCATTTATTTTCCTCTCGTACAAATTTGACGATCTATGAGTTAATTTGGCGGCTTTCCAATCTAACTGATGTCCTTCGTCACGTAAATTAATAAAACAAGCATTAGATTCTCTGGCGTATCTGACATCAAGTCTATGTTCATTAATTCTTTTTTCAAAAGTTCTACCGGTTTCGGCTAAGTAAAATTTCGGGCAATCCTTACAAGGAATCGCGTAAATACCTGGAGAAGTATCAAGAGCACCGTTAGTTATATTGTGCCTAATCAAAGTATTGCGCAACGTGTTCGGGTAAGTAAAAACGATGCCAATGCCAGCTCCTTTAAACATACGGCGTTTTTCATCGAGGAACGGGTTGTAAGGAATAATTAAGAGATGTTACGGGAATGATTATAATATTTCCATTTTGCAGACGAATGTGCCTGATTTAAGAAAAAAACGAGGATATCCTAATTTTGAAAATGTCTCAAAAATAATGTCAAGCTCACTTTCGATGAATTCGTTATCGCAAATCCTATAGGCCCTCAGGGACGTTGACGAGACAACTGATTTCTTAGTATAAAGCGGGTGATTCGAGAAAAAATGAACATATAGATAGGTTGATATATATATATATATATATATATATATATATATATATATATATATATATATATATATATATATATGTATGTATGTATGCAATGAAATGTAAATGTGTTTCTGTATGTGTGAGCGTGCAGTCGTTGCATTCATGTATATTATTTAAAAAATCTACCTCTAACATTTAACATTTTATAAAAACATTTCTTAGTCTCCACAGACCATAAAATGAATGTCATTTACTTCAAGGCTTCCAACATGCCTTTACGCGGAAATTAACTTTTATACTTCTTGTCTGTTCATCAAGAAACAAATTTTGCACAAGTTGCCAGGCAAACTGTAATAACGATTTGTGTGTGTGTATGTGTGTGTGTGTGTGTGTGTGTGTGTGTGTGTGTGTGTGTGTGTGTGTGTGCGTGTGTGTGTGTGTGTGTGTGTGTGTGTAGATATTTATATATATATATATATATATATATATATATATATATATATATATATATATATATATATATATATATATATAATGAATCTTAACACGTTAGTGTT
>NC_091573.1:21072396-21074896 GCF_042767895.1 Penaeus vannamei | reverse complement strand
CGGTATTTGGCTATGATCGAGCTGGCTATGAGATATCTATCGGTCCCCATTGTTCGGGAACTGATTACGGCAGCGAGAATAGCCTCCTTTTCCGGGACTTTGCTAGGTCCCAGAAATTGAGGACTTCTGGCTCTTGGTACCAGCGCCCAGACCCACATCGCTGGACATGGTACTGTGATGCGGTTAATGCAACCAAGGAGATCGACCAGATATTCGTTAGGACTCGTTGGAGGATCCTCCAGAACTGCAGGGTGTATAGGAGTGCCGAGTTCTGTGGTACTGACCATAGATTTGGTTGTGGCTACCCTCCAAGTCCATTTCAAAATCCCCCAGCGGTCAAATGATCACCCCAGGGTGTTTTACTTGGACAGGCTGAAGGAGGAGGAAAGTGCCCGGGGGGTTGCTGAGGCAGTCTCTGGTCGTTTCACAGTGGTCGACAATCTGACGGACCCTGTACTTCTGTAGGACACCTTCAAACGCAAAGCGCTTGATGCAGCTCAGGAGACGATTGGTGAATGCCCGAGAGCAAGATGAAATTTCATCTCACAGGAGACACTGGATGCCACAGATGCTTGTCATGTGGCTCGTCTGGCAGAGGATCGGGATTTGCACCGTTGCCAGGTGCGTGGAACTCGCTGTTAAGAAGGGACACGGAAGTTTATTAGGAATCTTGCATAGGAGGTAGAAGGCCATTTCTTAGTAAATGACCTTCGTCCTGCATACCAAGCCCTGAGAAAGCTGAACTCCAAGCCCTCTTCACAGGTGACAGCAGTTCGCTAAGTGGTCAGATCATCTCAGATCCTGTTGCGGTGTGGGAGCGTTGGGCTGAGTATTTTGAGCAGCTGTACCTGGTTGACCCACCAACAGTTAACTTGGATGCGGGTAGTGCCGAGATTCCGTTGCCGGACCCACCCATCAGTGAGGATGTCCCCTCCCTAACCAAAGTTAGGGGGGGGGTCTCCAAGCTGAATAGTAAAGCAGCTGGTATATGCAGCATCCCAGCTGAACTGTTAAAAGCTGGTGGTGAACTTATGGTGCGGGGGTTTAATGTTGTTCTGGCTGCCATCTGGCGGTCTGGTACCATTCCCCCTGACCTGTTGAGGGGCGTGGTCATCCCTCTATGCAGCAACCACCGAGGCATCACACTGCTCAGTATACCAGGCAAGGTTCTTGCCCACATCCTTCTGAGACCACCTACTGAGGCTTCAGTGGCCGGAGCAATCTGGATTAATTCCTGGCAAGTCCACAATAGACCACATCCTAGGGCTTCGAGTCATCATACATCGCCGTCGTGAGTTCGGGCGTGGGCTGCTTGCAGCCTACATCGACCTTAAGAAGGCGTTCCATACAGTGCATTGGGAATCACTCTGGGAGATCCTGAGACTGAGAGGAATTCCAACAAGGATTATTGGACTAATAGCAAGTCTGTATACTGGTACTGAAAGTGCTGTAAAGTGTGGTGGGGGCCTTTCAAGCTTTTTTCTTGTTAGTTCAGGAATGAGGCAAGGCTGTGTCCTTGCACCAATACTTTTCAACACTTGCATAGACTGGATACTAGGCAGAGCTACTGTTCAAAGTTATTGTGGAGCAACTCAAGGCAATATCAAGGTTACCGACCTTGACTTTGCTGATGAGTCTTTGAAATCCTTAGTGATGGCTTTCGATGCATTTAGTAATGAAGCAAAGCCCTTGGGTTTAGAGGTCTCCTGGACCAAGACCAAGATCCAGGACGTTGGGGACTTACTAGAACCTGTTCAGTCGGTACATGCTTGCAGCGAGGACATTGAAGTCACAGAGAGCTTTACATACCTTGGTAGTGTAGTTCATAACTCTGGACTGTCAGACCAGGAAGACAGCAGACGGATTGGCCTGGTAGCATGGGCCATGAACTCTCTTGACAAGAGTATTTGGAGATGCTGGTACCTGTGCAGAAGGACCAAGCTATGTGTCTTCAATGCCCTGATAATGCCAGTTTTGCTATACGGTAGTGAAACATGGACACTATCCTGTGCCTTGGAGTCTCGTCTTGATGCCTATTATAATAGGTCCTTGCGCCGGATCATGAGGTACTGTTGGCGGGACCATGTGTCAAACCAACGGTTGCACCGTGAGACTGGCACAGGACCTATTACCTGCACAATCCGTGATCGCCACCTGGCTCGCTCCCTCAGGATGATCCTGCCCACCAGGTTGTCTCTGTTCGAGACAACCCTGGGTGGAGGAGGCCTGTGGGACGACCTAGGAGGTCGTGGCTTGAGCAGATCGATCAAACCTGTCACGAGGAGCTTGAGATGGACCGAGTCCCTGCCTGGCGGCTTGCCATGAGGGATCCTCGCAGGTACAAGCAAAGGGTGGATGCGGCTCTGCGCCCCCGTCGGCGTTAGCTCCGCGATGATGATATATATGTGTACACACACACGTATATATATATATATATATATATATATATATATATATATATATATATATATATATATATATATATATATATATGCATTAA
>NC_091573.1:21050325-21057825 GCF_042767895.1 Penaeus vannamei | reverse complement strand
TTGTTCTTCAGGAAAATGAAGAGGACTTTCTGCGCTGTATTCACTGCCAAGCTTCGAACACCAGCATGCTCAGTGTGCCGCCCTTCAATGGTCTTGTTGGGTGTTAGAAGTGTTGAGATATTCATCCATGCTACAGATACACCTGCAGATGCACATGATAATCTTTATATCAAAGGAAAATACAAAACCTTTTGTAAATTTAACACAAAACCAGTTAGAGCATGGTAGACTTATTCATAAAAAACAGACCTAACAATACAGGGCAAAAAAAGTGTGCTAAAGACTATAATAATAATAAGTGAATAAATTAATAAGACAAAAATAATCATAACAAAAAATCAAATGATACTAATAAAGATAAAGAAATAAATAAGTAAAATACTAATAATAAAAACAAATAAATAAACAAACAAAGTAATAATAATAATAAAATGAGAGAAACGAAAAAATTACATTAATAACTATTCATGTTTTCATTCCAAACTGTATTATCTTCCCTAAACTAAACTTACCTTTTGGCAAAATATAGGTGATATTTGATGAGGTCGGTGCAGCTAATTCATGCAGTTTTTTCATATTTTCAACTCCACAGTCTCCACCATCATATCCGCAAGCTGGAACATTGCATGCCTGAAAGTAGAAAGGGTTTGTTACAAACAAAATATATTCTGATGATAATAGGCTAATAATAATAACATTAATATCAATGATTATATAATGATGATGACGATGACGATGATGATGACGATGATGACGATGACGATGACGATGACGATGACGATGACGATGACGATGATGACAACAACGATGACAGTAATCAATGGTACTTAATGATAATTAATGATAATAATAATAATAAAAACAATAATAATAATAATAATAAAAACAATAATAATAATAATAATAATAATAATAATAATAATAATAATAATAATAATAATAATAATAATAATAATAATAATAATAATAATAATAATAATAATAACAACAACAACAAATAATAATGAACAAAATAAAAAAATAATAACAATCAAAATAATAATGATAATAATAATTAAACAAAACAATAAAAATTGTCAAAAACAATCATGAATGATTATACTTCTAATCACATCAACCGCACTCAGTGGTACACACACCGCAAAATATGAGCCAGAATCAAAACTCACATGATCGCAGTACTTATCAGCCAACCAAAGATCAGAGCACGAGGAAGCACAGAAGTCAGGCGTGTCATCAACTCCAAAGTCGTAATCCATGTCAAGACCTGCTCCATCACCCTTGCCTCCCGTGCAGTCTCCTCCATCCCATTCACAAGCACTTGTATTACATGAAGTGTCACAGTATCCGTCCCCAAGCCAGGAGCCCGGGCAGCCAGAGGAGCATTCCGGGAGAGACCATGATAAATAAACCTGTAGAGACACACTAAATGTGACTTTCAGACTACAAAATGGATTTTAATGTGCATGGGAGTCAATTTCAAATTACAGATATATCTAAAATTCTGTTATGGTTTTCTTTTCATTCAAATAAGACCCTAATCCAATGATGGAGGCCAGAAAGATACGAGTTGGAATCCGAGATATTTCTTTTGGAGGTAATTGTTTTAATCTAATTCTGAATATTGCTGAAGCAATGGTATTAACACTTCAGAGCAATAATAATAAAATGCATAAACTTTAAGGTATCTTTGCCAGACTCAATCCTCAATTGTTTGCCTTGGCTAATATATCTTAATTCATTCTACACAACCTCAAATCATATTTCTTCAGATACTGGCCAGTGTTGTTACAAGTTGATGATATTAGAAACTTCATTGAAGTTAGTTTTTTACTTTACCCTATAACACACCAGTCTGAAAAAAAATTAAGTACAGTAACAACAATATGCCTACAATGTAGCAATGCTCTTTAAAAAAAAGTCGTTACTTTCTAAAAATCTGAAAATCACAGATCAACTAGTATCTGCATTCATTTTTTACAATACAGAAAACCTAGTTCATAAAGCCAAATAAGGATAAATAATCACCTTGTAGCCTGTTGATGGAGAGTAGAAATCATCTGGCCATACTTCTGATCCTAGCATTACATCATCATTCAAGTACAGGAAATGCTCAGATAGTCCTGGAATTCTGTAATGATGATCTAAAATTAGTAAGCATACAAAAAAAAAAAAAAAAAAACATACACAACTATATATGTGGAATACCAACTAACAACTTTAATGTTTAATGCTTAAAAATAAATGTACAAGACATCAAAGGTCATGTAGCACTATGGTAAAGTATTGCACGAGAAAGGGCAAAGGAGAGTTAAAGATTAAGATAAAATGTGTTACATGTCAAAGGTTTAAGAGCGTTATAGGATAGTAAGGTAGTGAAAAGGGGGAATAGGGGAGCAAGTGAATTAGAGCAGCAATTAGTATAAAGGGGAGGGTAATTGAGTAAGAGGGTAAGGTAATTGAGTTAATTACAGTGTATCTGTCACTGGAGAATGTATAGGAAAAAATTTTCAAGGAAGAATAGAGATAGCTGTTGAAGAGTAAGAGAAGAATCCAGGGAGAGGGGAGGGTGTTAGATATCAAAGATCAGAGGGTGTTGTAGGACAGTATGGTAATGAAAAGGGAAAGGAGAGAAGTAAATGAAATAGAGCAGTGATTAATAAGTGGGAACGTTACGAAGGTAGAGCAATTAAATGAATTGCATTGTATCTGTGACTGGGAATGGAATACGGATAATAGGTGCGTATGATAGGTATGTTTGTTTAGTAGTAGCGGATTGGGTATCTGAGGGTTGAGATAAAGGATCAGGAGTAGATGAAGGAGTAGTGTCTGGGGGTTTGGGGAAGGGTATTGTGGTAAAAGAGATTCACGTGCATATCCAGGAGGAATAGAGCAACTGAGTGAATTGCAGTGTATCTGTAAATGGGGAAGGAGTAGGGACACTGATCAAGGAAAACAGAGGTGGCTTTTGAAGTAGAAGGAGAAGAATCCAGTGGTTGAAAAAGGGAGACTGGGGAAGGTGAAGCATCAGGAAAAATGTCTGGAGAAGAGGGGTCTGGAGAAGGACACTGTTATGATACAGAGGATTCGTGTGAGTATTCAAGCGGAAGTGGTAGAGAGGGTGGGGTATGTTGAGAGAGTGTAGGAGGAAGGGGGGTGGATGGAACTTGGGAAGGAGGAGGATGAATATCTGCAAATACTTTAAATGTAGCATGAGTAGGAACAGAGGGATTGGGGGGTGGATGAGGGAGCAGAGTGTTCCCTTGGGAACTGAGGAAGGTGTAGGAGAGAATGTAGTAGGAGAGTGTGGAGTGGAACGTTTTGGTTGTCTGGTACGACAGCTAAAGTGAGGAGGAGGGGTAGGTATCCAGGAAGTGGTAGAGATTGGAGTATCAGGATTTAGGATGGAAAATGGATTTGTGGGGGGAATTACAAAGAATCAATACTACTTGACTGGGCCAAACAGAGTACTCAAGACAGTTTGCAGAGGTAGAGGTAGTAGAAGGATGAGAGCTAGAGGAAGATGGGGTGGTGTGGAGTGGACTTGTACTATGGGTGGGAGGACAAGAAGGATGAAGAATAGTAATAAGGGAAGAGGGGGTTGACATTGAAGAGGGTTGTGCAGCAGAACATGAAGAGGAGAATGTTGGGGATGAGGAAGAGGTGTTTTCTAAGGGGTTGAGTAATAACCTGGATGGGCATTTCAGAGTTAGAGTTGTTCATAAGCGTCAAAGAGGGGGTATTAGCATCAGTGGTCAAAGGAGGGGCAGGGGTCAGAAAACCATCAAAATCAAATTCAGATAGGCTATTTGATGAAGGAGCAAGCCTTAATGCCTCTATTTAGGGTAAAGAATCTTCATTACTGGTCATGGTGAGCCTGAATAAACTGGGGAAAAGAAACAGTCTACTCCTTAGGGTCCCCATATGGGGTAATGGCTAAGTAATTAACCAAGAGAATACCCTGCCCACAGCTCCCAGAGGCCGTTCGTGACTGACACAAAGCCAGCCTTTCATCCTCTCAGCATGGCTCTCACACCCTAAGAATGGGATAGAAGGGAATAAAGAAGACACGGAAGAGGAAGGAAGAGAAGAAAGGACCAAGCAAAATTAGTTGAGGCAAGGGCTGAGGCCCAAGGTAAGGGTAATCCTCTACATTGGGTCTCCGTCCCCGTCTCCTAAGCCCTCCCACAACAACAAGCTAGGTTTTAGGAGGGAACTAACAACTTTAAGAAATCACAAAAATGAATAAAAGCATATCATGCCACACAAAGTTTCCTACATACACTGATATGGAGTAAGGACTTGCAAATTCAGATCACAGAGAGATATATCAACTATGGCAAGTCTTGCATGATTTTTGTAACTGCATATGAATTATTTCCAAACTGCTGAATGATTATATAAGAAGGATGCAACCCTGTACAATAACTTGCAAATTAATATGTTGCAGAATATTGCAACAGGATTCCTTACAAGAAGATAGCAAAAGAAATCCTAGCCAGATTATTGGAAAGAAATTCCAAGAAATTGTAAAAGAATTCCCTTACAAATTATTGCAGAACAAATCCTTACCTGTGGATGTGACTTTCAATAGCTGGAGATGAGTAAGTAGGAAGATCACTTTTATTAACAAAGATCTGGTCATGAGTAATAATGGTGAGGCGTGAATGATCTAGGTTCAGCCAGTAGGGAATTTGCCCATTAGTCACTAGAAAAATTTTTCTTATCCATGGGGCATACTTCTCTAATGATCGAAGTGAGTAGCGCAGTTCCTATGGAAGAAATGTCTGCAGCATTAATACTGAAAGCACATGAATACATCCATGGCACACATGACAATAAATATATTTCATAAATTAGAGTGCATATCTTTAAAACTGTAGGCAAGTACTATATGTGTCAGCATATAAGGGTACTGTATTAGTTAAACTGTTCTCCCTCCTGTATATCTCCCCCTCCCCTTTTCCTGTTCATTTCTATGACAGCAGTAACTTTTATCAATATTTAACACGCCACAATTCAATCATTAGGTGACACACTAGAACAATATGTACAGTTCCTGCTGTGTAATATCAAGCTATACAAATATCAATGCTAGAAACTACTTATAAAGAAAGATGAAAATCTAATACCCTAATGTGGCTGGGCATGACAGTGAGTTTGCTCAGATACAATTTAATGGGGTTAACACCATGCTGTTGGGGATGGCATGTGTGTACATTTAGTAATTGTTTTTTACACATAGATGGCCCCACAAGTACCACCAATAAGCCAATCAAAAGTACTAACTGTCTCACCTGTTTACCCTTTTCATTGATTTTCAAAAATATCTTCTGGTATCTAACATTGCTGTTAGTAATGTCAATAACACTATAGTAATTATGAGGTCTATAATAAAAATAACAATATTGATAGCATTAGAAAAAAAACTTCCTGCGAACTCAAGGAAAGGTGAAATCAGAGGAGGTCACAAGGTCTACTAATTGACTCCTTTGTGGCTTAGGACTTGCAGAGCCATCCATGTACAGAGACATTTCACAAAACAATACTATATTGAACACTTTTTCTCTGGGGCATTGGGTTAATATGACCTCCATTTAAATTCATCCTCACAGACTTGCCACAAAGTCTCAGCAGTAAGTACTGTTCTATGTCACTACTCTGAGGTGACTTTAATAACAGGGTGATCATTTAAAGTTTAAATTCTGGCATATACACTGACATAAATGTTGTCCCTTACAGCCATGTGTCCTCAAGTAATACTTACTTCATTATCTATAAACCTATTCACATCCACTTCTTTTAATTGATCTTCTTTATCAGGTTGCAACATTAACATAGCCTGTCTAACTTTGAGTGTTTCTGGTAAGCCTTCACTGTTGACAGCTGTCTGGAGAAGGTGAGAGATGAGATCTTCATCTTTACATTCCACAACCTGCACAGCATTGGCTTCTGACACTGTGCACTGCAAGAAGGCACTATATTAGAAATTATATCTATACTTCATTACTACAAAACAGGAAAAATACACAGTAGCAATCTGAAGTGTGAAAATTCTACTAGTTCATCAGAACCATGGAATGAAGAGGTGAGTCAAGGAGGACAGGAGACATCAACAACAAAACAACAAATGTACTTCAACTCACCACTGAAGTGATATCAGAATGCTGGGGAAACAATATCTTGAGAAGCGAAACATGAGGTATTGTTGTACCTCCAGTTACTAGGGCTGCATGTCTCTGCTTGACACCCCAGCCACCCCCAACATCTATAAAGCAATGACATGAATGTAACATTCATTACAACAGGAGGGATAAAGAGAGAACTTTTAAAACATTGAATCTCATGACAATATTCTTTACCCTGTTTAGATTTATCAAGTCTATCCCACATTCAAGACAATTTTAAGACTGTGCCAACTGGTAAAATATTCTAACCCACTACTGTCGGTATATTTTGAAGCCGAAAATAAAAGCTTCCGGGCGGTCATAAAATCGGCACGCGGGGCTGGCCCGGACTGTGCCCCTGCACCAGCCGCAGCCCGCTGCTGAGTTGGAGCACGAGCCCCAATACAGCATCACACCGGCAGGATGCCCGGCAATTTTTTTTTTCAGGTGTCTCATATGTGGGACACCTGTCGAAAATGAGTTAAGTGAAATAAAATATACACTGCCTCAGGTTTCAGAATCAACAAAGGCTGAATTCAAAGACTAACCTGACGTCCAATAAGCTTGTCTGGGCTGAGAATTATTTCCAACGGCTTCAGACAATGTTGACATTACTGTGCCTACTGAGTTTTCATTTAAGACACGAACAATGGTGAAGTTGCGAGTATTACTATTATGAGAGATGCTGTGATGGCCAACTTCGATAATGGAAGGAATTGATAGAAGAAATGACTTTGATAATGTAGGTTCTCTGAAAAAATAAGATAAAAATAAAGAACAAATGAAATTCAAAAAGAGAATACAAGAAGGCAAAAGACAAAAGGACAAGCATTTTGCAAATAATCCTACAATAGACAGTTGCACGTCTGATTATAAAAGGGTCAGAAGAAAATCAATTTAAGAATATACATAATGAAGTACTGTGACTGTGGATTGAGGTCTCTATATGATGTACTGAGATCTAAAGAGTCCTTCATCATTACTTTCAAAAGTTACTCATCAGAACTAGTGAGGCTGAGCACCTATATTTCGTAAATGATGACTCAGAATAACTATTTTGTCTAATGCTTTTGAATACATCATTATTCATGCTCTACCTAAATCTTGTGCTTCTTCATTATCTATATCTCACAACAAAAGATATGCCACCTTTTTTCTTTTGCAAATAAAATGTCCACTTAACAAAAACTCTTTTCTGGCCCATTTTCAAAGTAATACAAAAACATTATCTAACTAATTTCCTATGAAAATCTTCAGCTATCCATACTGATACAGCAGTCCACTACCTTCCTCTATACATAAATAATGAATTTTATAGGTACAAAAAGTAAAA
>NC_091573.1:21017825-21025325 GCF_042767895.1 Penaeus vannamei | reverse complement strand
ACATATATATGACAAATTCGTGGATAATACAGACACAATATTCTAGAAAATTGTTTCCAACACACCGCTGACACATTATAGTAATGCTAATAATTTGTCTTTTTAAATCACTTGATAGAAATGACAAGAAACAGGAAATTTGTTGCTCCTCCTGGGACTCTGTTGTTGTTTACACGAGACACGTACACACATGACGGATGAACGCCAACGTGCACACGAAACTGGAGTATAATTTACGTAATACGACAGTTCGTCAAATAATTAAATAATGAAATGCCAGTTCCCTGTTACCTCAAAAGAAGAGGCAAATCAAGGAGGTTGAAACAAAAAACAACCGCTATAGTTCCCACGCGGAGAGTGTGGCGCCCTCCTTCATGGTCTACAGATGTGACGAACACCTGTCGTGAGCCGGCCGTGCTTGTTTCTCTCGCAAGATTAAGTTTGAAATCACGTTATTCTATGATTTTTTTGATTAATATTGTGGGGATTTAAGGGTTAACATGCAGCATTTATTGAATTGGAATATACTGGTTTATAGTTATTTATCCACCCCGCCCTCCTTCCCATTAATTAATGCATGTGAGGGAGGGTGCAGCTGATTGTCCCGCGACGGGAACAGCTGCTGGCGGGAGCTCCCTCCCCCAGTTGGAATAATCCTGGGAGAGGTCTTCACTCTCCTCTCTCCTTTGCATGAGTAACTGTGGAAGGATGATCAACTGTTTCTTGGATGCTATTCTTGAAGTCTCTGACAGGAGTTTTATCTACCAGTGTGTTCCCTGTCGCTATGCGCAGCATCCATGAAATGCCCGTCTAATGAAAGGCCGTTGACCAGTGATCATTCTGTGGCCCACAACCATTATATATTAATCTCCATGGCCCCGTTTTGTGACTGGCATTATTTTTCAGATCCAGTCTTTACCAGTTATGACTCATGAGTAGTGTAATGGTGTCAGTAACTAGCCTTTAGGACAAGAATACCAATTTCCTGATATGTGAGAAATAATTATATGGAGATGCTGTAGGTGAGATAAAATTCAGTTTAATTCGACGCCATACCTTTCATCTTGCTCCGCAGCTCTCAGGTTAGGAACCCCTACCGTTGACGTTCCGGCCGGCAGGTCTACGAGTATCTCCGTTATCAGCGTCGCCCACACGTTCCATTCTTTTGTGGTGTTCTGAGACGCTGTGGTGTGTGTGGAAAAGGTCTCTTCGCTCTATGAAGGATTTAGAATTAGTATTAGTTTCATTTGAAGCAAAAGAAAAAGAAAAAAAATACATAATAGAAATAAATAAAAAGGAAAGTTATAAATTAAATTAAAGATTGGTTAATGATAAAAAATGTGTTCGCCTCAACCTTCTCAGTCAACTGAAAGTCGGGCAAAGACAAGAGACTGGTTTAAAATGGACCAAAGGGCGTTAATGACATTGCTGTTGTAATTAGAATATGCAGATGTCGCAAAAATCAAGCCAAACCACCAATACGCACCGAGAAGAGGAAAGAATGAGAGGGAGGGAGAGAGAACGGGTGGGGGGATAGAGGAAGATGAAGGCGAGAGGGGAAGGAAGATAGGAAAGGTAGATAGAGAGAGGGAGGGGGATATATGTAGGGTAGAGAGTATGAATATCGCACAACTTGTGAAAAAATATAAACAATATCAGAGTAGTTGAAAGTATAACTAATTCACATGCAAAAACCTTGTGGTATTTCCTCAATTATACCATGGTTGTAACATCAGGCTTTTGCAACATAGGTACGCCGTCGGGAGGGCAACTGCCAGGCCGCACAATGGGAGCGGGGGTTACTTGTTCCGTCTGTGTCCTTGCAACACCCAACCCAGTGTGAGGCCTGTGAAGCAAAGCCTATGGGAACCCCACAGGGCGACGGTGAGAAGGCCTGGCAGCGGCACCATCAGTGTGGGTGGTTACACCTACAACTGATCGGGCCGAAGCGATGGTCACTATCTCTTGGGGGCAGCCATAGCCATTTTCAGCCTACTCGAAACTTAGTCGAGGTAGCTCTAATTGACGTCTAATGTTGCGTACAGTCCTACTAATTTTGCAATCCCGATGTGAACTATTCTATGCTAAACTCACATATGTGACAAACAATTGTCCCCGGCGAAACATTGGCATTATTCTGGGAGACTGCAATGCGGTATCCAGCTGTGATCGAGCTGGTTACGAGATGTCTGTCGGTTCCCTTGGCTCGGGATCTGATTTCAGCTGTGAGAATAGTCTCCTCCGCGACTTTGCCAGGTCCCAGATAATGAGGATTTCTGGCTTCTGGTATCAGTGCCCCAACCCGCATCGTTGGACAAGGTATAGTGATATGGGTACTGTAGTCAAAGAGATCGACTACATCCTTATTAGCATTCACTGGAGGATCCTACAGAAATCCAGGATTTACCGGAGTGCCGTCCTTTGGTACCGACCATTGTGGCTACCCTTCAGGTCCACTTCAAAAATCTCCACTGTCCACCCCAGGGTGTTTCAATTGGAAAGATCAAGGGAGGATGAGTATGTTCTGAAGGTTCTGAGGTTTGCTGCAGCTATCTTTAATTAATTTGCAGTACTCGAAAACCTGCCGGATCCTGCATTGCTGTGGGATTCCTCTCAAGTGTGAAATACCTAACGCAGCTCAGGAGTCCATGAGCGAACACCCGAGTTCAAGGCTGAATTTCATCTCGCTGGAGACGAGCCCACAGGTGCGTGTCTCGTGGCTTGACTGAAAGGCGATCCGCATTCCTTAGTGCGTAGCACTAGGAATCTTGCTAAGGAGGTCGAAGACCATTTCTTAGGAAATGACCATCGTCCTGCCTACCAAGCCCTGTAAAAGCTGAACGCCAACCCTTCCTCACAGAGGACTGCCGTCTAGAGATTTTGATTCAAGAGAATCAAGACTAAGATCCAGGATTTGCCTGCTAGAACCTGTTCAGTCGGCACTTGCTTGTGGCGAGAACTTTGTCGTCACACAGGCCCCGATACTGTCAGTTTTGCTTTATGGGAGTGGAATCTGGACTATCTTAGAGTTGAGTCTAGATGCCTTTTGTAACAGATCTTTGTGCCAAATCATGGGGTACACTCGGCAGGAATATGTGTCCAACCAACCATTACACCTTGAGAACAGCATAGGACCTGTTACTTGCACAGTCCGTGCCCGCCGACTCAGGCTATATGGACACCTAGCTCGTTTCCCCATGGACGACCCTGGCCTTCAGGTTGAAGTTTCCCAAGACAAGCCTGAGTGGAGGAATCCTGTGCAACAACCTAAGATGGCGTGGCTTGGATAGATTAACCAGACCTCCCGTGACGAGATGGGCCGAGAGCCTTTCTGACGGCTCACCATCAGTAACTCTCGTGGTGGGAAGTGAATGGTAGGTGAGGCTATGCGCCCCATTGGCGTCGGCTCCATTGATGATGTGCATTTATATTTATATATATACATATATAGTGTTAGGCATTTCTTGCGCGCACGCGCACACACGCACAGACACACACACACACACGCACACGCACACGCACACGCACACGCACACACACACACACACACACACACACACACACACACACACACACACACACACACACACACACACACACACACACACACACACACACACACAGAGAGAGAGAGAGAGAGAGAGAGAGAAAGAGAGAGAGAGAGAGAGAGAACTTATGACATTCTAAATTAAGGTGCTTCCTTCTTTAATTTCTCTATGTAGGCATCATTTCCTTTTCCTTTATAAGTACAGTCCATGCACTTTACTTGCCAAAGGTTAATGCCCCCCCCCCCTATCCTTATCAGTGGATGTGGATGTCATGTTCACATGGTAGATATTGATGATGATGATGATGATGATGTGATGGTGATGGTGATAATGATGACGACGACAACGACGATGCCGATGATGATCTGAGGTATGTGGAGAAGGAAGAGGTTTAGGGGGGGATGAGAGGATGAGGTATGTTAGGAGGGGGTTCAGGGAACAGGGGTAGGGGGAATATAAAGGAGTAGAGCAATTAAGTGATTTGCAATGTATCTGTGACTGGGGAGGGAATAGGGTCAGTGTTCAAGGAAAACAGAGGTGGCTGTTGAAGTTGGAGTAGAATAATTCGTGGGATAAGAAAGGGGGACTGGGGAAGGTGGTGAAGAATCTGGAAGAATGTCTGGAGGGGAGGGGTCTGGAGAAGGACACTGTTGTGATAGAGGAGAATCGTATGCGTATTCAACCGGGAGCGGTAGAGAGGGTGGAGTATGTTGAGAAGGTGTAGGAGGAAGGGGGATGGAGGGAACTTGAGGAAGAGGAGGATGGATATCTGAAAATACTTTATATATAGAAGGAGTAGGAACAGAGGCATTGGGGGTGGATGAGGGAGCGGAGTGTTCCCTTGGGTCATCTTTAGGAAGTTTGGGATGTCTTCAAGGATTTCTGGCAGGGGGAGAGGGGTTAAAGGTTTTCTTATGAGGAGAAGAGGAGATATAAATCTGAGGAGCAGAAGAAGAGAAAGGTGCAGGAAAGGATGTAGTAAGAGAGGGTGTAGAGCATTTAAGTTGCCTGTTACGACAATTAAAGTGAGGAGGAAGGGCAGGTATCGTGGAAGTGGTAGAGGTTGGAGTAAATGGATTTAGACTGGAAAACAGATTTGACTGGAGGATTGGGTGAGTAGACATATGATGGTTTAGAGTATAGGGGAGAGATATTGGAGGAAATATATAGAAATACCCTGTGAAGATGGTCCAAGAGCAAATCAAAGGACTGTTTTGGAATAAGTTGACAGAGAAAAACCTCGTCGTTGTACTTCTTATCTGGCGTTTGACTCTGAGGACTGCTACCTCACTTTAAAACTTATGGACAGGGCAGCTCCTATAAAATACATTATGGAAGTTTCCAAAATTGGCACATGTACGTGACTGAGCAGGGCAATTTGTACGGTCATGTCCAGGTTGGGCACAAAGAGGGCAGCGGTCTGTGGAACGACAGGGTATGGCTTGATGGCCAAAACACTATCATTTCTAACATTGACGAGGAAGGGGTCAATTATGCTTGGACAAAGTAGGGAATCCAATATAAATCTCATGGGGGAGGTCATGTCTACGGAAACTAATCTTGGCAATATTGACATAGGACTTACGCTGGCCTCTGAGAGGAATAGTGTATCACTGTACTGCCACTGCATCATATTCAGCAAGGCAGGTAAGTAGGTCTTTTTCACAGTCTAACCAGTCCCTGTTGTACATAGGACAAGCATTTGGGATTATAGAAACAGTTCCAGTACAAGTATTAAGAGAGGGGTGAGGTTCAGCAAGAATGGGTTTGCCAATGATGTCAGTTAGGATAGACAATGCCCAAGCTTGGGATGTAGATCTAACTGTGAAAAGGCATAAACGAATCTTGCCTACTTGTTTCTGGAGGCACTGTTGAAAGAGAAGGGTATTCTCAGAATAGGGGGCTGTGGGGGGGAATCACAAAGAATCGAGCCCACTTGGCTAGGCCAAAGAGAGTACTCAGAAGGTTTGCAGAGGTAGAGGTAGTAGAAGGATAAGGGCGAGAGGAAGAGGTGGTGGTGTGGAGTGTAGTTCTATGGGGGGGAGGAAAATAAAGATGAAGAGTAGTAATAAGGGAAGAGGGAGTAGACATTGAAGAGGGCTATGTGTGCGGTAGATGGAGAGGAGAATGTTGGGAGAGGAATGGGTGCTTTCTGGAGGTTGAGTAATAACCTGGATGGGTGTTTTGGAATGGTTAAAGTTGTTGATAAGCATCAAAGAGGGGGTATTAGTATCAGTGGTTGGAACCATAATCAAAGAAGGGGCAGGGGTCGGAAAACCATCAAAATCAAATTTAGATAGGCTAGTTGGTAAAGGAGCAAGCCTTAATAAGAGTAAAGAATCTTCATTATTGGCCATGGTGAGCCAATATATATATATATATATATATATATATATATATATATATATATATATATATATATATATATATATATTTATATTTATATTTATATATAAATATATATATATATATTTATTTATATATATATATATATAAATATATATATATAAATATATATAAATATATATAAATATTCATGACTGACACAAAGCCAGCCTTTCATCCTTTCAGCACGGCACTCACACCTTAGGAATGGGACAGAAGGGGATGAAGAAGATACAGAATTGGAAAGGAGAGAAGACAAGACCAAGCAAAATTAGTTGAGGAGAGGGCAGAAGCCCAAGGCTGGGGTGATCCCCTGCCATGGGCCTCAGTCTCCATCTCCTAAACCCTCCCACAACAATAAGCAAGGCATTGGGGGGAGGGTGGGAATGATGGAAATTGAAGTAATAATAATAGGCAGCTATAATAATATTACTCACTATTATTGTTATTATTGGTATTATCATTTTTATTTTCATTATCATTATCATTACTATTACTATTGTCATTATCATCATTAATAACAATCATAATGAAAATAATTTGTATCTATTATTGTGATTTAAGTTATCATAATTTCTTATCATCTTCATTACTGTTACTGCTTTTCCCATGTTTCTTGGGTCTGGATACTGCCATTGTTATCTGTATTACTACTGTCATTATTACTGTCACTGCATTTATCTATATTAATACTATCATCCTTATACCAACATCATGACTAATAAATATTACTTTCACTGTTTTTATTTTCATTATTTTGATCATTCTTAAAAATATGACAAATGTTAATAATGATTTACCTTTATTATCAGACTTTTCCATGTTGCTTAAAATTAATTGAAGGTGTATTTTCAATATTTATATGACTTGGTTATTCATGAAAAGATACTACTAATATACTCACCATTTATTCACATTGAAAAAATAATTCCATTATCACAGGAAAATAAAAATAATATACCTACAAGAATCACCCAGTGTCGAGCATTCAGTCATCTACTACTTGTGTACCACTGAGGTGAAATACGCACATTCGCGGGGGTACATATATTCACTGGTGCACTGAATATACGACAGCTTTAGGAATCACAAACACTTAAACATCATTCTGCTGGAACCTCCTGCTCACTTTAGAAATCCCTCCTCAGGCAAATATACAATAAATCTTCACATACAGGTATATCAAAAGGTTTTTTACAATTGGTTTGGAGAAGGGATAAATTTCTTGTCAAATATCTGTATCCTCTAAGCATTAGGAAAACTGATGTTTGCAGAGATCAATTGATATACAAGTTTCTTACATTTTCCTTAATTATAAAATGTTGCAAAGTAGTAGGTTTAATGCTACATTATAAATTATGTGTAAATGAAGGCAGAATCTCATGCAAATTTAAAATGTTATAAATTGAGATGTCTATTATGTACAATACAAAGCTACATCTATGTGATTTGAATTGCTGCCACTTTCCAAAGAATATAACAATCAAGTAATATATGTGTTTCAAATGGAGATTTACCTATGGGTAAAAGCTGAAATAAACTTAGTGTACAAATTTATCATTACCTG
>NC_091573.1:20990325-21002825 GCF_042767895.1 Penaeus vannamei | reverse complement strand
GGAAACAAAAGCAATAAAGCCAAAATGAACAATCATCTTCTAGTACCTTTGTCACCTCTGCCATGGTAAGCTTAATGCAATCATTCAAGCAGTTTTCATACAGAATATCCTAGGCAGATAAAAATGTGTTCGTACTCCATATTATCGTACAATTATGTTTCTTGTGTATTCTGACATCAGCTGGGTATAAAAAAACTCTACCAGAATATAAGTCTAAAGGGGGAGAAAAATATGGAGAAAGGCACTGGACCACCAGGGATCAGTGCAGAAGGAAGCCCTTGCATTATTGTGTTCACGTTCAACAGGTCTGAATCAGCATCACCTTCCTTGAGCTAAAAGTGGTGCTTGCATACACAGCATCAAAGCAAACACATGACATCAGTTCCAAAGGCAAGTTGAAATCCATGTGCAAAATACAAGCTGCTCAGTTCACGGTTCTGGTCTGAGGTCTCTATATTCATTGTTAATTAGGGGAGGTAGGCTCATTGATATCAGAGATACATAAGAACTTGAAGAACTGAAAACAGAAGAGATTCAACATTATACTCGCATATTCTCTTTTTAACAGACAGTGTAATGATACTTTGAAGGTTGCCAGTTCTATGTTCTTGCTCAAATAAAGATGAACTTTACAAACAAGCAAACACAAAAAGGTGTCAAAAGGGATGAGGGTCGAATTTGCTTCAATATTCTTAAACTCCTGTAAACAATAATTTTTATCTAATAACATTTTATGATTTTTTTTTTCATTAGGTTAGAATCATTAATTATTTATATATTCACATAGAAGAAATCTTAAAGCTATTCTCCCATTTACCAGTGTCATACATTCAATTAATGCTACATTATAATGATTTATATATGGACACACAGCATACACTTCTCTGCAAGAAATTAACTATTCATGATGCTTGTTTCTTTTTCACAAAATAGAAATCTATCATATCTACATATACTAAACCATTACAAATTATTTTCATATCTATATATACTGACTATGCTACATTTGGAGCTCCTTAAATATTGCCTACGTTTACTATCAGTGTAATGATTTCTCAACTAAATGCAGTACTACAGACATAGACTTAAAATATACATCACTGTTTTCGTGAATTTTCAGCTTTCTATAGAAACATATAACCAAACAGACTACTTATATAGCATTATTCTACTTTGTACAAAATGCTTTCTATCACACACTGAACTATACTGTCCACTCAATAAACTAGCATGACACATAGAAATATATACTTGGGACCGACTTCTGATCCTTCTGGTGGCCAAAGATTGAGCCACACTCTGCAGGCTGGAAAAATGGTGAGATTTGTTCCAATGCTAGCAGACCTCTGGATTTGGAAGTTGCGGAAGGAATGTTTTGTGTGAGATCTTTGTCTACTAGGGAAAAAGTTGGGGTCCATTTCAAGGAAAAAAGAACAAAAGAGAGACAAAGACAGAGAGGTATACAGAGGCAGTGAGACAAAGACACAGAGAGACAGGAAGAGACAGCAAGATGGAGAAAGACAGACAGGGACAGACAGAGAGATCATCACTGGACTTTGTTTTCGATAAGGAAAGACACCAAAAGTATTTAGTAACCCTAGTTATGTGTCAATAAAAAGTGTGTAATTTATCATCATAATCCTTCTTCAATCCTAACTTAAGAGAGACACACTGCAGTAGCAGAGGCATGAATTACAAGAAACAAAAAAAAAGAGTTTTACATCTATTATCTACAAGAATCACAGAACAGATTTATATTAACATTGTGTAATGCTTTAAACCCTTCAGATTCAATACCTCACAGAAACAAAACCAAGTGGAAAGGGATGACACAAATATTGTGTTAACGTATAATGACTCTTCAAAAAAAGACTACACACTTGATTATTTGAAACCACATTAATTCAAAACACAAAATAATTATAAAAATCAAGAATGAATGTAAATAAATAGAATATAATAAAAATATTAGAAAAATTAAATGCAAATTCAAATACAGCTGTACGCAATCTGCTATCACCCTATCATCAACTATTGTATTAACAGGTAAACAGTTAAATAACAAAACAGAAAAATAAATACTGAGACTAGTATAGGTTAAAACTATCAGACAAAAGTCACACCAATAATGACAAAAATAGCAATGAAAAAAACATGACAATGACTGTGGTGATATGACAGTGACAGTGATGATGATTCCATGATTTCATAATGATAAAGATGGCAAAATGATGGCAGGAAGAACAAAAAACAAACAAACTAAACAACAAAATTAATACTAATTCCTTTAATAATGGATTTAGAGATAGTGCCACTTTTAGGAAAAAGATTTACTAAATAAATATGCCACAAAAGCAAAAAAGAGCAAGACTGACAGAAAACCACATGGCTAGAATTCATTATTTGGGGGGATGGGGAGATATGTTTCCTTTGTTACTCAGCTGTGCTTGTACAAGGGCCACAATACCGTCTCTGCTTTTACAGACATACATGTTCCTGAGAGGAAGACAGAGAGATCCAAAGCACTGATTACCAGAAGAAACTCGAGCTTATATATTTCCCTTATGGTCCTTATTATTTTTCTTCTTTCCTTTCTTTCTGTTTCTCCTTCATGTATTTCTTTATAATTCCCAATACATTTATACATGCAACAAAACACATTCTTAGGCTGTCATTTGATACCAGACTTCCGTTTCCAGGATCATGCATCCTCTGTAACATTAAAGAATTAAAAATCCTGGATTTCCTTCAGTGACTGATAAGTATATCTTCATGTCTGTCAGATAATAACTGAACAAACAATACTGATCCTTATGCAACAGTAATTGACTGTTTAGTCTCAAATAAATTGGGTAGCTATATCATTTCCAATACATAATCACATATACCATAATCCAGTAAAACAAACAACACTTCCTTTTTCTTTCACGCATTACGCTTTATGTAGATTATCAAATGGCAAATTACCAGTTTAACTCCAAGTTCAGCCAATTCATCATTTTCAAGGATGAACTAGCCATAAATAAGATCAGAGTGCATGAAAATGAAGGATGTCAAAGTATACTGATTACGATAACACCAGTAATCATCAGATTCCATTTCAATTTCATAAGGAACCAACAATACACTGTCTGCAGACACTTCTGCTAACACTCTATTTCTATCACATGTGGCACTGTTCTAGTTGAGGGCTTCCTTGGGCACCCTCGGCAGTGGTTCAAAGCATGAGTGGAGCAACAGGGATCAGTCGGATGACCAGGAGGTCTAGGATGTGGAGGGCCAGGTCTGCTGTCACAGTTGGGTACTGGATTGAGTCAATCATGCGCATGATTGCCTGCTGTGTCAGCTCCTTGCCTAGCATCATCTTCAAGAACCCTGGGGACGAAGGTTTACTCATTTGTACACAACTTCTATATCTCTAGGAGTTTTGAGATTATTGGTTTTATTTTCCTTGTCATCCTTAAATATAAAAAAAATCTGTATACTTTGTGCCAAAATATTTCATTTGACAAGCTGAATGATACCAAAATGGAAATCAGCCCATTAAGAAAAGAAAAGCAATAAGTAGAAAAAGTATATGAGTGAAACAGCTGTATGATTTCTTATAAATTTGAGCTCTTTAAGAAATCATAACTACTTTTATAAAAGGGAAGGAGTGCTGGTTGAACAAGACCTCCCTAGGATGACTTAAACAGTATCATGCTGTTACCTATGGACGTGCTACTTCAAAATCAATGTTATTATTAGCATTTTGAAAATCTAGTAACATGATATAGGAGGGACATGCTTCCACACAAATATTTCAGTCTTTCATTTTATGACATATTAGACTTACCAGGAACAAAGTTGCTCAGAGCTTCCTGAAGCTGTATCCGAGATGCCTCTATATCACTGAGTTCTGGTTCTGGTGTTCTCTCTTCAGCGCTGAGAATTGCTTCTCTCAAGGCATGGATATACTCAGTCATTTGAGGCTCAGAAGATAAGCGCTCCAATTCTGCCTAGAAGTAAAAATGCAACATATTCATTTACTTGAAGGCTTAACTGATCAATGAAAAATAACAGACTATATTATTTTACTGTTGTGGTACTGATAATATATAAAAAATATGAATTCTTCCAATTATTTGTTTTCACAAATAGAATAGCTATGATTATTGTTGGATCCTCACTCTCTCCCAGGTAAGAAGGTACTGCTTTCACAATGAGTCATAAACTTCATGGTAGAAGAGAGAATTATGCAATAATAAACTCCCCTACCCTATATAGTTGTTATTTTACATGGCTGGAAAACCCACTTTACCTGTAGCCATCTGTGAGTAATTCGTGCAGCAGTGAGGGTGAGAAGAGTAACACAGGGCTGATGAGTGATTGGGTGATCTGAAGGCGAGAGGATCTCCACCACAGCATCCATTACACCCACAGAGAGGGGCCATTTCTGCCAGGCACAGTCCTCCTCTCCTTCTGTAAATGGGCTCCTTTGATAAAATTGTTCCACACCTGGGCAGTGTTAGACACTGCTCAAAAATTTTGAAATGAAAAAAATTCAGATTTACTGCACTACTTCAAGATATTTTCAGAATTATGAAAGATGAAAACTAATGCTATCACCAAGTTTTCAATGTAGGTGAAAATGTTAATGTTAACGAAGGTTTTAAACAGATTCGAAAGTAAACTGAACCAAACAATGCATCTATTTGTGTTTCATGGGGAGAAATAGAATATATTGAAATGAAAAGATATCAAAAAAAGAAATCATGGGAGGATTCATACCTTCCAAAGGACCTCATTCTCATGAGAAAAATGAAAAATAAGATAGCCCGACCTCAAAAGCACCAAGTATTCCTAATTATATGCCAAAGTGGAGTATTTACAAGATACGGAGGCAAACCACTTTTTCCAAAACATTAACCTGTAAATCTGAACATTTCACACCTGAGAACAAAAAACTACTACACACCATTTGGAGAATCTTCTTGGCTCTCTCTCCTTGTCAGGGCCAGAGGATCACAAGCTTCCTCTTTAGATATGGCACTTGGAGGTGGCACTGCATGGAAGGCAGGTGAGGGAGGGGCAGCATACGCAGCACTTCCTCTCCCCACAACAACAGAAAGCTGGTGCTGGTGAAGCTGCTGTTCTGGAGGTTGTTGCTGTACTGACTGTTGCTCCTCCTGTTGCTGTTGGAGCTGAATCCTTTTATAGAGAACGGGAGAGAAGAGGTTGCGTGACTCTCTGGCTTCATATGCTGTGTCCACTAACTCATCCTTGTCGGAGCCAGAAATTTCAACCATTAATGCTTCTTCAATCTGGCATTCCTGGAATATATTGTGATGGAGTAATAAACAACAAGAATATGAAAAAAACTACCATAATGAAGAGATAAAAAAAAACAAAAAAAAAAAACAATCAACCACAACACAATTGATCCAAGAATAAAATTGCACAGAAAACAAAAATGAGTCTTGAACTACAGTAAAGACTAAAATAGCCAGATCAAGAATACAACCCCAACAAAGATTACCTCTTCCTCTGCGGTGATATCCAGTTTCAGCTCATACTCTGCTTTGTTACCACTGGAGAGAAAGGCAGCCAGTTTGTTTCGTTCACTGAGGACCCCTCCACTCTTGCTTTTCAACATGCCATCTCCACCTGCACCTCCATTCACCCCAAGGTTCCCTGCAGACTCTCCTGCTGTGCTTGTGTCTGAGGACTCAAAGCTCGGAAGAGCCGTTTTAAGGCTATGGAAGACACCTGATACTGTCTTTGCCAGGAGCTGGAAGCATATATGCATTGCATTATTCTTTTGTGATTTATTTTACATCCCAGTAATATAATGAATGTGTTCATTCATCATCTTTGTTCTCCTTATTGTCCATTACCAAAATTTCAATCAGTGTTCACATTGTTATCAGTTTCCAATCAGAAAAAGCACCTTGTCCAGACGAGGAACATGCAATTCCAGGGGTTTCTTGACAAATGAGACAGAAGAGTCTGATCCATACGCAAGGAACTCCTTGACTGGGGTTGATATATTCACCTCTGGCCTCTGGATCACTGACTGTTGGTGCCAAACCCCTTTTATTAGTCTCAATAGATAAGACAAAAAAATGAGAAGAATTGCAGAAAAATTTAAAGCAATAGAACAGACATGTTTCAATCTGAACTGAAAGTCAAGACAGATTTTCAGCAAATGAAATCGAGGAGAGGCAATCATACCTGGAGATATTTTTCAAGGAACTGCTTCCGTGTAGCAATGGTTGTGGAGTCCAACTTGCTGAAGGGTAAGTTGAGCCATTTATTGGGCCCCTTGACTCCCTTCATTGCTGTTCGTAGTCTGGAATCTTCCTCCAAAGCAGCATGCAAGGTCAGGAACTCACGAAATCTGGGTGAAGGGGAGGGAGTAATGATATGTGTTTTGACTTATGTGAATATTGAAATTCAATCAAGTATGTGGCTAGCATCATCACAAAAGAGTGGAAGAATAAAAGTGGCTTGTTAGATATAGAGCAGACAAGAATAATTGAAGATGTTTTCAGTTCTCAATCTGAAACTTAGACATCCTTTGAAATACATGAAATTAACCCATCAGATCCGGATGCTTCACTGAAGTCACACTGCCTAATATACGGGCATGAGGCTTATTTGAATGACCACTATGACAGGAGTCTGGCTTGTAGGCTAAGTGCACATGAACACTCATGTGCAGTGACAAGATTCCATGTCTCCTGTCTGCAATATTTTCTCTTTATCCTGATAAACATTTTTAGCTTTTTTGCCATTTTCCAATGTCTATAATTGTCCTTTGATTTGCTTTATCCAGATGGTAATAGACTGTTTTTCTTGCACAGACTCTATATCATCCCTCAAGGTAATCCAAAACTCACTGCAATAGTAAAAAGAAGTAAGACTTTGTTATTTGTCTAATTTCCATAACATTCAATTTTTTGTAATACAAACTGCACTGCTGGTCACAGCAGCTAGGACTAGGATCATGAGCATGGAAACAGTGTCCTAGATAGGGCTGGCACTCTTCCAGTCATGGCTCACAAATGGTACATAACACATTTGTTTATCAATGGAATTAATGTAAAAGCTCCTTCCTAAATTCCCAATCGCCCTCCAAGAGGTTTGTGCACTCATGGCGAGTCATTCCCATTACCTCAGCCTTCAGCTAAAATTCTCATGACTGCAAGTTCCAGTCACCATTGACCTAAGCCAAATTTTCTTATGATGCCACACTCAGGTCACCCGTCCCTTGAGCCAAATTTTCTCTTGACGCTACATTCACGTCACCCGTCCCTTGAGCCAAATTTTTAAATGATATGGCCATATCATCTGGATCATAGGGGTTAATTCTCGGGTAGGAGAGATCAGACTTGTTAGAAAGAAAAACTAATTAGTATATAGCCAGAAAGAAATGCCTCATCAAAAATCATGTTTCTGATGTACAAATCAGTCTGATGTATTTAGTATCATTTGAACTAAATCACAAAACTGCAGAAAAAAGTCTTTTGAGCATGACTTAATGTAGCATTCAGAACACTCCAAAGGTCATGCTCATGTCTAGTATTGTATGCATGCAGCACCCAAAATTTTAGTTTTAATACAATTCAGTCAACCTCTTTAGATAATAGAAACTCGATTCCAAATTCACGCTGTATAGTAATATGTAATGAAAGAGCCATTTTGTTCACTTATCTTTTTTTTCACGTCTACATTTGTAAATTCAGATTTCCTAATTGTTGCACTGTCCAAAGAATTGTGAACTTCAAACATCCATACACATGGAATGATTTTCACTATGAGAATATTTAGTGTAAAGTGCAAATTACTCGAGACAAGATGAATAACTGTGTAGGGACATACAGTGAGGTAAATCATGAAGGATCTTTTTTTATTTATTAAAGATTAATCATGCTTTCAGAAACTATGAGATTATTAATTACCTACTGATACTATCTTCAGAGCAAATTTAAATCAATGATTCAGTGAAGACTTAATCATGCCCTTATTCTATGTTTTTTTTTCTTAAAATTAATTTCATGTGCTTCATGCTATGGCCTCCTTCCCCCAAAAAATAAAAATGTATGTTAAAACTACTATCACCAATGACATTCCATGATGACATACCCTGCACCAATGACTCATCGGAAGTAGCTCAGCTTTCTCTGATAATTGAATATAATTTGCCTGGTGTCACTTTTAGATACTGGCACTTAAAGTGAAGGTAAACCTTCAATTTTTCCAAACTTTTGTTTCTAAAATACACGCTTCTAGGTGGTTCCCCCACAAATGGGGGAAATTGGCAATGTGTGCCAGCAATCCCACATTTCTGGATTGTAGCCAATCTTAAATACCATAGTTAATACGTTAATACATATGCGGTAAAAAGGTATTAGCTCATGCCACAATATTATAGATAAGGAAGGAATATGGTGGGTGAGTGCAAATTCATGGCAAATACCATGGTTTATTTCTTTGACAAGATATGTTGCCTATAAATCCTACTTGCTTTCTTTCTTCTAAAAGACATTACATATTGAGAACTATAAGGATATTGATGCTTTTCCTAAACAAGACTTACTTATGCTGACAATTGTATTATTGTCATATTTAAAAATCTTCCAGTTACAACACAAAGGTCATCTCTATTCTTCACCAATTAAACACAAAAGACATTATATGTTTACATAAGAAAATACTATTTTTTAACAGCCACTTGGGGGCAACAAATGATGAACAAAACAGCTCTTTACTTTTGTTTGCTAAGTATATAAAGGTATAAAGATGCAAATCAGATGATTTCCCGATACTCTCCTGCAAGAGGAAATTCCAAGCCCTTGTCCCACAAACTATACTTCGCTACCTGCAGTTTGAATAGGATACCAACAGAGCCATAGAAAGTGAAAGTCACGTTAAGAGCTTAGGCCACATTCATTACCATCTCTAGCCTCCAGTCTTCTTCACGGTCTTCTTGAGGAACTGGGGAATCACATAATCTGAAATGTCACAATTTTGAAGTGTTTTTTTACCTCTTCCTCTGTTTTTTTGTTTTATGCTGCATGCAATAACTCTGAGGCAACATGAAACAAGCATATCTGTGATGATGATAATTATAAAAAATAAAAACATCAATAACAGTGTTATTTCTCTTCTTACATTAAAATGTTAAATTACACAAAGAAAACTGCTGTGTACTGCAACTCAAGTATTTCCTTTTAGAAAATTTGTCATCCCCTTTCATGCTTTCTCAATCTGAACTTCTCATCTTCCAGTTTATATTGATATGGGATTTTTTTTATACCACTGTTCATCAGTGATATGTGTTTTATCATAAATCAAGGAAGGAAAGTAGGAAAGTAGACTGGGAAAAAGGAAGAAGGTAAAAGTAAAGGAATCTATGAAGGGAAAAAAGAGGAATGCAAAAAAAGAGAAGGTAAAGAGGGGAGGCAGGAGACCAAGAAAGGGAGGAAAGGAAAAGGAAGGAAGAGAGTTCCAAAACTTGGGTTAGAGGATGGAGAGAGATGGAATCATGAGAGAGAATAAGGATCTGGAACTGGCATAAAGTAAAAAAAATAAAAATAAAAATAATACAGGGAGGAGAGAGAGAGGACATAGAACAAATATAAAATATGGAGGAAAACTGATAAAAATCTAAGAAAGACAAGAGAGAGGAAATACAAGGTAGAAAACAGCGAGAAGTTCAAGGTAATAGAGAGAAAATTGCTTAAGAAAGTTGTATTTACAAATTGATTTGCAAATTATATTCTGCAAAGATACTTGGAAATCACATTTGCTATTTAAATATCATCCTTATAAAACACACAGCCTAGAAGTTTTGTGACATTTCTATATCAAAATATGTTGGTGTCAAAATAATTACAGGTCTTGTACACCTTCAACTACAATCACACTGAAATCACATGCAAGGTCTTCCTGTACTGTATAACATCTATATCATGCAAATTACATATGCCAAATAATAAACAACACTGAAGTTACTCTATCTACCTACAAAAGGTAAGCTAAAATAAAACTTCTAATCACAGATTAAAGAAAAAAAAAAACCCGCATACCTCCTCTTCACACAGTTTGTTTGAAGTACCATCCGTGGTTCTGGAACAGCTAAAGGTTCTTTTGCCACCTCCTCTGCCCCTTCTGTCTGGGGTGTTGCCGCACTCTCACACAAGTAAATAGCATCATACTGAAATAAAATATTAAAACATACCATAATCCTTTCAAACCGTGCTGGAATGGCATGACATAAATCTGATGTCCAATGCAATTTTTAATTCATTGATTGTTTCTACACTTAGATGACTCTACAAGTATCAAGTCATCACGGAGTCAATGACTAGTCTTCCTATCTCACCTGTTTACTCTTTATCTTGTTTTTTAAAATTTTATCTTTTTATTGCTATTAGTATCTCAATAACATTATAATAATGATGTCAATAATAATAAAGACAGTACTGAACTTGATTAATAGCATTAAAAAGAAGGCCTGAAATTCATAGAATGGGGAAATCAGGAGTGGTCTAAGCATTTGTGGAGTCATCTATGTGATACAAAATTCACAGTAGAGAGTATATATACACCTGTATACAAAGGATTAATGGAAGGGTTAATGGGGTGTCTATAGGCCTAAACTGATATTTTTAAAAATTTCTCTAAAATCCAAAAAAAAGTCATACAGCCACTCTGATTTCATATCTGAGTACAACAATCTTTCATTTATAATATTCGGAAGCCAATTTTTAGAAGTCGACTTTAATTTTTTGGGGTAAATATTTTATGAAGGGGTAAAGAATTTTACGATTTCCATACCCTAAAAGTGTCTTTTGAAATATATCACTTTTATAAGAAGCACATGAAAATATTACAAATCCTTATTGCAGCATGAGATAGATCTACTATTCAGCTACAAAATGAGCCATAATACGTTAAAATCAGACTGAAAATGCGTGTGCTATGTGTGAAAATGTGAGTATCATAATATTATGGCAATGGATTGGTATCCGCCATAGACTGGTGTCAATCATCTCTTTAAGGAGCTTTTGGGTGTGGGTGTGAGTGCCCACAGGTATAGCTGGTGTGCTGGAGACCAACAGGAGAGCCGGGGCGGCTCACCCGTCGACTGAGGCCTGGGTAGGCCTTGTTGCTGCTGCGCTGTGTTTGCTCTGCTGGAGGATCGTGAGTGCTGAACGCGGCCCGGGTGTCGGAGCTTAAGTGGGTCTGAGCTGTGCCAGCCACCCGGGAACAAAGGGAGCCTGCGGGCCAATAGGTGAGCCGTGAGGTGTCCGTGGTCAACCAATCAGGTCTTGGTATGCGTTGTCGAGAAGCTGCTGATGGTGAGGGCGAGAGGACAGGCTGTGGACCTGGACCCAATCTGGGGGAAGTATGCCGCGCTGCAGGTTGCGGGGGTCAGCTACAGGTACTCCCCCTCCAATGAGGGAGCTAACCGTGATACTCCAGAAGACTGGGTATTTTTGTCACTCCGGAAAGTCACCAGTATGGCAATGGATTGGTATCTGCCATAGGCTGGTGTCAATCATCTCTTTAAGGAGCTTTTGGGTGTGGGTGTGAGTGCCCACAGGTATGGCTGGTGTGCTGGAGATCGACAGGAGAGGTTGTTCTCATCTTACGTGATATTTAATAAGCTTTCAGAAAATAATCTCATATTTCAATTATCTCTAATCATTACGTCACAACTACCAATTATCTAAGGTAAGGTGAAAAAAATAATATTTTGGTCGAAATCGAAAAGGGTTGCTACCACCAAAAAAACAGCGGTCAGGCCTTGAAATTTTCAGGAGAGGATCGGAGGCCTTGAAACTCCTTGAAAATGCATTAAACTCAATTTCGGCAAGATGGGTGAAAAACACTGAAAAATGACCAGACGATCCCCTTAAAATGTCTATCCCCACAAAAAATTTTACAATTCACAATAAAAAATACTTGAGGGTCACACATATACATATATGTGTATAAACCAGCTATTAAAATATATATTATTCAATGTCACAAGCAGCAGCTATCTGTACCTGCATTCCAATAGATTTGGAATGTGTGTGTGACAAGCAGCTTGAAGATATACTGTCCACCACCTATCATTGCTTATGGGTCTGTTCTTGTCAGCTAAACAATTATTCCTGAGATTCCCTAACATTCAAGCCTAGGAAAGTGATATCACTGTGCTGAAAACTGTGGGACTAAAGATAGTGATTTTTCTGCTGAGGACATTGTGCATTACGTGGAATCTTTGCACAAGTGTATTTCCTTAGTGCTACTGTAGCAACCACAACTCCCAAAATGTGTAACTCAGCTCAGCATACAGCCCAGGGTCTCATTAGGTCCAACAGCCTTGTCCTTTCTCTCTCACCAGCAGGCACTTCTTGAGACCCACTGCTGAGACCTGACTGGTTGATACCAGACACCTCATAGCTCTCTAATTGGAATGCTCAGGCAGATTAGATTCCCCTCATTCCTAAATTCTTGGCACA
>NC_091573.1:20955325-20957825 GCF_042767895.1 Penaeus vannamei | reverse complement strand
TTTTTTCAACCAACTTTGAAAAGTTGCATCTCTCTACATGGATGCATATCATGTGACTTCTCTGTCCTGTTTAGCAAATGCACAAAAATCTAACCATCAACTATGTTGACACCCAGGTGCAGTGAGTTACTAAATGCTTTAGATTACCCCTTTTCATGCAGTAAGTTCATGAACTTCTACTTCAATCCTCCTCACACAGAAATTCCCAAGCAAGCCCAAAGGTGTGTGTTAATTGTCTTGAAATATCTATCTTTACATCCATCTGTAAGCACATCTTTTTGACAAACACCAAATATCACAAACATGAATAAAATTCATTCTGTACGATAACAGTTTTTAAAAAGTATATATAATATATACTAAAAGACATACCAAAAATTTATTATGAGAACTCGATTTCAGAAAAAACATTACAGCTTTTTCAGATGAAATGCATCATCCGTCAACTTGAGTATTCAAATTTATTTGTATTTCATCTTAATAAGCATGAATACACATAACTATAAAAAAAGAAAAGAAAATATATTCCAAAATAAACTGACTTCACTCTAATCCTATCTATATATTATAGCAATATTCTGTCACTAGCAATGACATCACTTACTTTGCAAGTAGTGGGTATGAGGTGGGGCCCTCTCTCAAAAAATTGTTGAAAATGGTCCATGTGGTGTATCCTGATCCCAAAGTGACGGTTATAAGGCCAACGGCACACGCGCACACCCACCATGCTCCTCCTCCACTCAGGCACACGCACACTGGACACCAAACCACACACGTCCCTGCTGCCCAAACTGCACCTCGGAGCCATCTGAAAAAGGGGATGCAGTACTTACAAAAATTGTTATCATCATTATCAATATTACAGTTGTTAGGCATATCAGCATTATTAGTAGTACTATTATCATTGCTATTATCACTATCATTTTAACTCCTTTTCATTATCATCTTAACAACAGTCTAATGCATTTTGGATAGTAGTTAATTACCACTTCCATTATATAGACATAAACAACAATTCAAAAATAATGATCACAAGTATGAGCAAGGGAAAAAAATATTCCCTAACTTTAAAAACTAAAAAGAAAAAGTTATAAGAAATCTTCATACCTTTATAATAATCTCTTATCCATTTCCTAATATCTACAAAATATCCAATTAATCTTTATTAAATTTTTCTCTCTTACCTGGACATATTGGTGAGATACATAAACTTCTGTCAGGGAATCATTTTTGTTTCGATTTTCATTGTATTTCTTAATGCTGCACACATCTGTTGGGCAAAATAAAAGGCTCTTTAAGTTATCAGCTCTGAATATTATACATGGATAAAAAGATCTATGTGACTATTAACCAAGAATGCACTTTGAGTTTTCTAAAACAAAGAACAGGTTCAATTTTTTTTCATTTCTTTCCACAAAGCAGGCTTACAATATTACAAAGGACTATTCAGAATCACAAATAAACATCATTTTCATTATTATAATAAGTCATCATTATCATTACTGTTACCGTTACCCTGATCAATTCAATTAATATCCATATTAATCTGATTTTTTCATAAACATTAATATTAGCATTCACATTACTATCATTCTTAAACAATCCTCTTATAATTTTGCTGAATACCACTCCAGTGTATTATTTCTGTCGTAATTAATACTGTCACTATTTGTATCATGATGAATCTATATTGATAACCATATATGTAAACAACAGAATCATAAATAACATAATCCATTAGAAGTAAAAAAAAAAAAATACTGTAAACATTTCCAAGGCACCTGTATTTTCATAAAATGATTTTTTCAAATAATTACACAGTCCAGTCTGCATTCTATTCAGATCCACTTGATATTTGGGTAATTTTCTATATTACGTCCGCATTACCGATATCGACGATTTTGGTATCGTTGGATTCCTCTCACTCTCCACATTGCAAATATATAGTTTTTATTGCGCGCTAACCCCCCGTTAGCGACAAACTTGGCCCCGATAGCAGGGGAGGGCATGAAAGGTTCCAGGGAAAATGCGGGGTTAAATAGCACTAATAATATAACGCACAGTGAAAATAACCACAGTTATTCACATAACTTTCCATTGCAGGGGGCTGTGCCCCCTGCGACCCCCCCTGGGGGGGCTGCCGCCCCCCAACCCCCGCCGAGGAAACAAAACCTCCACCACTATTCACGGCAGGCTAGAGCGTTACACAATCATCGTCGATGTCGGAGCAGGGGGCGTATTACCTCGTAAGATTCTCACTGAATCAGCATATTAACCTTATTATAGTCAGCATTGTATATAGAGACGATTGTAGTATAATCTGGATAAACACGGTGGCCCGCCCTCGTCGGCGGGTTTTGCGCCTTTTTCGATGTTACACCGATGGCCTCAAAGTCGAGTTTCCCTTCCTCTGGAATAACGACATTCGTCGTGAATATGTGGTGGAGGTTTTGTTTCCTAGGCGGGGGTTGGGGGGCGGCAGCCCCCCCCCAGGGGGGGT
>NC_091573.1:20925325-20927825 GCF_042767895.1 Penaeus vannamei | reverse complement strand
ATCGTATTGGGCTGTAGCGTTTTCGTTCATGGATGAAGCCATTAATTGAGTTAAATTAGAAAGAGACATCGCAGTGATTAGTGGATCATTTGATAAATCTAAATAGTTTTTATTTTCGATATCCACTTGGCTCCTGTTAGAAGCCTCATTCGGTGAATCTAATAAACTTTCCTGGAGTCTGTCTTCGGAATCGGTTTGGTTTCGTGGAGGCAACCCTGCTTCTGCTTCCGAAACTTTCTCTTCTTCTGGCGGCGGAGGCTGCTTGCTCCCCTTGAACGTTTTCTCGGTTCCTGTCCCCGTCGCGGCGTCAAGATCAGGAACATCTAAGGAAGGGCTGGGAGAGGCTGTCTTGTCCTCCCCAGACACCTGCAGCAATTGGCTAGTGACTATAAGATTCATATCTTCCGCTTTGGACTTTTCCGTTGCTGTTCCATCACCCATCGTACCTCCGGGATCCAGATCAGCGGTCGTCGTCCAGGGAAATAGATTCAGTGTTGCCCCGCCGTCGAGGGTCACCCCGTCTTCTTCCTGACCGTCACCAGTTGCTCCTGTCCCCCCAGGCGGATCTCCAGGGACGCTCGTAGTGTTGAAAGGCAGAGTAACGCTTCCAGACACTGTGCCAGGCTCAAGTGTCGCCATGGTGGCACTCATGAGCAGTGACCAGAGAAGGGAATTTCTGTTGTGGAAGGTTGAAATATCCCTTGCCTCCGCATCCCGCGACATGTTGAGGTGCAGCAACGCCTCATCTGGGAGAGGAAGTCCAGTTCCTCCTCCAGTGTACTCCTGTGTGATGTTTGGAGCTTCGAGGGCCAAAAGTGACATGTCCGTTATATTCGTCTTTTAGTTAATATATAAACTATAGTTATATTCTGTCGTTTCTTTTTCACTCCTATTTGCCTTTTTTGCACTATTTCACGATCTCTCTCCTTCGATAGTCTTGTCTTTTCGCCATTCCCGTCTTCCCTCGATCCTCCTTGATCTTCCGCAGCGTCGACGATCCTTGCGCGACGGGGCCAGAATTCCACTGAGTCTCTTTCCAGTCCGCCCGCCGAGGCCGCTTCGGGGGCGTCTTCTGGAGGGAGAATCCAATGACCTCTTTTCGTTGGTCATGTTTTCTGCGCCTTCTCTTTTATCTCTTCATCTCAGGATCGCATATCTATTTCAGTCAAGACTACCATTTGCATGCAGACGATGCTTCAAAATTGTATGACGTTTAGACTTTAATGAATTAATATTATCAAGGAGAATAGAGATAAAGAGATAACGAATTTCTGGAAACCTTCCCTCGAAGGAACCGGAAGCGGCCGGGCAGGTGAAAAGAGGCTCCTTCCCCCTGTCCTGCTCCCTGCCCTCCCCTGCCCAGCGTCCCGTCTCCCCTCTTTCCCTAATCACGACATGATTCCTGTCGCCCTCTCTCTCCCCTTGTCTCTTCATTCCTTATTGCGCTTTCCATTGCCTATCTTTTATTTTTTTATTCGTCGAGAGAAAACGTAGTGCAAGAAATCCGACGTTGATGAAGGTAGACAATCTTTTCTACATTCTCCTATTCCTCATCTTTATCAATCTCCCTCTTCTTCTCTCTCTCTCTTTCCCTATCCCTCCTCCTCTTTGCCTCTCTTTCCCTCTCGTTCTCCCCAACTCTTTCCCCTCTAAAATCTTTGCTTTTCCTCTCCCCTCCTCCCTCCCCTTCAATGCTTATCCCTTCCCTATCTTTTCCTCAATTCTCCCCTTTCTCTTTCTCTCCCTTTTACTTCTCTCTCTCTTCGCCTCTCCTCTCCCTCTTTCTCCCTATCTCTCTTGTCCTCTCCCCTACCACTTGCTGTTCCTTTCCCTTCCTCTCACTTCGCTTTTCTCTTCCCTCATTCGCTCTATGACTTTTCCCTTCTTTCCCTTCGCCTCTCTTTTCCTCTCACTCTCCCACTTTCACCCTGTAGCTCTGTCCTCTCGCTTCTTCGCATCTCCTCTCCCCTTCTTTATCCTATCCTCTTCCTTGTTCATTCTTCGCTGCTCCTCGCTCTTATTCCTCCTAACCTTCTCACTTAACGCTTCGGCTTTTCTCTCCCCTCCTTCATCCCATCCCTCTCCTTTCCTCTTTTATTCGCCTCTCCTCTCGCCCTGCTCTCCCTTTTCCTCTCGCTTTCTCGCTCTTCGCCTTCCCTCGCCCCTCCTTCATCCTATTCCTCTCCCTTCCTCCCTCTTTACCTCTCGTCTTCCTTCCTCCCTCTTCGCCTCTCCTCTCCTTCTCCCTTCCTCCCTCTTCGCCTCTCCTCTCCCTCTCCCTTCTTCTCTCTTCGCCTCTCCTCTCCCTCTCCCTTCCTCCATCTTCGCCTCTCCCTCTCCCTCTCCCTTCCTCCCTCTTGGCCTCTCCTCTCCCATTCCCTTCCTCCCTCTTGGCCTCTGATCTCCCTCTCCTTCCTCCCTCTTCGCCTCTCCTCTCCCTCTCCCTTCCTCCTTCTTGGCCTCTAATCTCCTCTCCCTTCCTCCCTCTTCGCCTCTCCTC
>NC_091573.1:20907825-20910325 GCF_042767895.1 Penaeus vannamei | reverse complement strand
AGATTCAACCCTTACTGCGTACATGTTTACCCCAGTGGGATAAATCTATTTCCGGTTGAAAACGGCTGGACTAGACTATGAATAGATTGAGGAGTGAGGACATGAGGGACATTCGAAAAAGCAATATCTAGGCCGAACAAGTCATGTTTAAAATGACTTGACCGACGAGGAAATGTTCGTGGAAATAAAATGTTTTATTCGATATACGACTAAGATTTAACAAACGAAGATAACTTTAACAAATCTTAGACTTGAGGTAACATAATTCTGCTTTGATCATAACCATCAAATCCTATTCACCCACCATTAAGAGTATCTAATCTTTTCTCAAGATTATTATTACTGATAAACTAAGACTAATAGAGTTGGAATGGCCAGATCTTCCCGCCAGAGGAATCAAAGCTCATTCCTTTCGAGTTGATAGGTATTGATCCTATTTTCGAGACAATGGGAAAAGTTTAGGCGGGAGAAACTAGGAAATTATTTCTTGTCATTCCGTTTCTTTTCTCATTTTCTTATTCTTTTTCTTTGTTATTGTCGTTCTCTTGGTTCCTTCTGTGACTTCTTTATCGTTTTATCTTAATTGTGATGCTTTCCTAAATTCACCAATCTTCGTTCTTTTTTTGCCCTTTTGTGTGTGTGTGTGAGTGAGTGTGTGTGTGTGTGTGTGTATGTGTGTGTGTCTGCGTGTGCACACATTTCTGTTTACACACGTACCCGCACGATGAAAAGGAAGGTGAAAAAATGGAGAAGAAGAAGAAAGAAAGAACAAAAGGGGAAAGAAAGAAAGAACAAAAAGAAGAAAAAAAGGAAAAGAAGAAGAAAAGAGAAATCTCGAAGGATGCAGAGGGACGAGACATCCGAGTACACCAGCCACGGACAGTGTGCCCTTGGGTCCTGCATCCATCACCCTAAGACAAGGAAGCTGTGTCAATCCTTCACAAGTCCGAGGGATTAAGGGGGGGGGGTGAGGGGGAAGGGGGCGAGGAGGACGAAGGTAGGGAAGTGGAGAAGGAGGAGGACGAAAGGAGGGGAGTGGAAGAAGAGAATGAGCAGAAAGTGAAGTAGGAGAAGGAAGGGAAGGAATTGGAGAAGGAGGAAAGGAGGGGAGTGGAAGAGGAGAAGGAATGGGGGAGGTGGAATAGGAGGAGATAGAAATGAGGGAAGTGGAGGAAGAGGAAGAGGAAAGAAGGGGAATGGAAGAGGGGGAGGAATGGAGGGAGGGAAGCTGAAGAGGAGGAAGAGGAGAGGAGAAAAAGAGAAGTAAAAGAGGAGCAAGGGAGGGCAGTGCAAGGAAAAGAGGGGGATGGAAGTGGATTAGGAGGAGGGGCGATTGTTCGAGGAGAAGGCAAGCAGGGAAGTGGGAGAAGAGAAGGAAGGATGGGAAGTAAAAAAGGAGCAAGGGAGGGAAGTGGAAGAGCAGGAGGAGGAGGAGGAGGAGGAGGAGGAAAGAAAAAGAAGGGGACTGATAATTCAAAGAGGAGGAAGATATATGAAAGAAGAAGAAGAGGAGGAATAAAGAAGGAAAAAGAGGTAATAAAGAAGACATGTTTCACAGAGGAGGAGGAGGAAGAAAAAGGGAGGGAAGCATAGGAGAAGGAAGAGGAGCAGGAGGAGGAAGAGGAGAAGGAGGAGAAAATGAAGGAAAATGGAAGAGGGAGATGTGGAAGGAAGATGGATAGTTGAGGGAAGTGGAGGAGGAGAAAAAGTGATCTTTCGTTTCCTCGCCGCGTGTGTTTGTTCTTCTTCATTTGATATTTCCTTTTCTTTCCTTACTATCTTCATTTTTACATTTCATTTTCCATTTACTTTTTCTCTTCTGCCTCTCACTTTCTTACTATTTTCTAGTCTCTCTCTCTTTTCTCATTTGTTTTCTATCTTCACCATATTCCTTTCCCTCTCTGCCTCCTTCTTCCCTTCTTCCTTACTCTCTTTCGCCCTCCTTCCTTCCTTCCTTCGCATTAATCTACTCTCCTTGTTCCCTCTCTCCTTTTTTCATTCTCGTCTCTCTCTTAGATCCCATTTCTCTCTCTGTCTTATCCCCCCCCCCCCACGCACTTCTACTGATCCAAATTCTCTTCCCATTTCACCTAATTTTTTTTTTCTCTCTCTCTCTCCCTTGCTTCCTTCTCCTCTCATCCTTTCTCCTTCTCTCCCCACACATTCTTCTGACTAATTATTTCTCAGTTTCACCCAATTTACTCTTTCTCGCCCCTTCCTCTCCCCCTCACCCTGCTTCCCCATCGCAACATCTTCCCCTCTGCCTTTCCCTTCTCCATTATCAGCCTCTCCTCCTTCTCTCCCTCTTCACCTGGAGAATCCGAAATAGAAGTTCTGTGAAAGGAAGGGAGGGATTTCGGATCAGCGAAGGAGGTCAAGGGATATGGAGGGCGGAAGGGGGAGCAATAACCCTTCCTAACCTTGCCTGTAGAACCTACGTATGAACCTTGACCCCCTCGGACCACTTGAGCTACGTTGCCGACGCATTCGTTATAAATAT
>NC_091573.1:20883434-20890934 GCF_042767895.1 Penaeus vannamei | reverse complement strand
CCGCTGGTTCCCCATGTGGGGTGGATGGTATTCATCAGACACTGAGCCCACTTCCCCAGCAACACCTCCAGAAGACCAGCAGGTGTCAGAGGCCCCAGAGGTGGAGCCCAAGACTCCATTAGCAATAGAATCTCCTCAAGCCCCCAAAGAATCTGATAAACAAGTGTCAGGATCCCTTGAAGAAGAAATCCTTTATGTACTGTCAGATAGTGTTGAGAACAACACATTCATGAAGAGAGATGCTGTGTTTTGTCAGCTGAGTTTCACCTTGAAGCAAGGCATTTTCTCTCTCTCCTCAAAGAAGCCACCATCCCCAGGATCATCCACAGAGGGGAAGGAAAAGTGAGTCTTTTATATTACTTTTATTGTATTTGTTAGGGTTTACCAGAAAATAGGTTGTAAATCTGTGTATGATGTGAAAATTATTATCAATTCCAAAAGTTTATTTGGAAAAATGTAAAATGTAAATGTGGAATTAAGTCTAATAATTGTTTCCAATTGTTATACTGTTGATTGTATTCACATTATATTTACAATACATTCTTCTTATTCACTGAAACAGAATGGAACTTTTCGAGTTAGAGTTCGCGAATGTGAAGATGGCCCTAGAATCACGTCCAAGAAGCAAATCATATAAATTTGATATTGAACTTGGTTCTATGAACTTAAAGGACAAGGTATGGATAATATAGATTTGTAAATTTGTAATGATCACGATTGCAGAAGCTAATAAGGTTAGAGTAGGTTAGATGTCTGGTTTGGTTTGGTTTGGTCATCACTGGGAAACAACACACAAGTTATGATTTATGGTAATGCATGTTATGATAGTGATAAGTTGAGGTATTTCCAAACCATTCAGTATTACGTTATTGTCTTTATTCAGATAGTTTTAGATCATTTTTATTTGACGAAAGGCACTGATAACACCTTTTATTGCAGGTCACCGAGGACTCTGCTTTCCCTCTGCTGGTGTCCCCCCAGACACGAGATTCTGGCTCTGGCCTTAAGGCAGCCATGTCGCGAACTTCAACCATGTATGCAAAACTGACCACAATGATATCCCCATCACAGAGCAAGACTGAAGGTCCCTTGTTTTCTCTCACATATGAATCTCGACCTTTTAATTCCCGAGCAGATCATAGGTAGGTTGCCATTGGTTTTTCTGTTGTATTTTTTATTGGTTTCAAGTTTTGCTTCAGCTTTGAGATGTGTTTTTTAAAATAAAGGTGACATTTTTTCTCTTTATATCCAGGCTGATTGTCAGTTCCACATCCTTGGATATTGTGTATAATCCATCCGCCTTGGAAGCTATAAGTAATTTCTTCACCACACCTTACCAAAAGAAAGAGGGTTATGGCCACCCCGCACAAATGACAGCCCTCACTACAGCTGCAAAGAAAAGGTGAGGGTTTTGTGTTGAAGATGTAGAGAAGATGGAGATGTAAGGATTCATGTAGAAGTAACTCCAGTTACATCTATGAATGAAGGAACAAAGAAATCTTTGGTATTTTTACCATATGGCCCTAAAGAAACAATGTTGCAAAAATTCCTTCTAAATGTTCATGTACTTTTTGTTCTCTGCTTTAGTTGGTTTGATGATGAAGATACAGATATTGTTTTTCAGGAAGTGATGACACTTCATATTTGTAAGTGATTATTGTAAAAATATGTTTTGTTATGTGTCTAATTTAATTTTTCTTAAACAGATATGAAGAACTGAAGGAACAGACAAAGCAAGAATTAAAGAGGAACTGGGATCAGATTATGGATGGAAGTCTTGTAAGTACAAATTAGGAACATGTAATACAAAATTAACCCTTTGGAACCTGTTTCATGAAGGAAATCATGGTGCTGAAAATCCTGGGCAATGATTTACATGAGTGGCCAATATCCCATATGGTGCACACCATGGAAATGGTGTCCTCCCTGGAGCTGGTGCTCTTATAGTCACTGCTTACGCATGGACATTCCACATTTGTTTATCGATGGGAATGATGCTAAATGGGAATAGTGCCAAATTAGTCAAATCACACACCAAGAGGTTTTGTACACTCTTGGCGAGTCTTTTCCGTCACCCTGGCCTTTGCTCATAACGGCAGTTCATGTCACCTGGCCCGTGGCCAATTTGCCCAGTTGACAGCATGTTCACGTCACCTGGATAGCAATTCAAGTTTTTCCTTGACGTGTTTGCAACGTCATCAGGGTCCAAGGGGTTAAACTATTGAAAATTTTAGTAGAACAAATGATTTTTACACATTTTCATCATACAGAAAGATTTCTTTTTTTTAATCATGAAGTAACACCAATTGTATAGAGTGCATTTTCTCATTGCTACTACTCATATTTTATCATGCAGATGATGCGGAAACGCTGGGACATCAAACTGGACATATCAGCTCCACAGATCATCATGCCGGAGCATTTCAGAGATCGCAATGCTACATTGGTTGTGCTTGACTTTGGAAAGTTAATCTTTTGCTCAGCTCAACCTTTGTCTCAGACAAAACTAAATGATGAGCTGGATACTGTCAGTGATGATGATGGTACTTTCTGAATTTATTCTAATATGTATTATCTTTTTCCCTCACTACATATGATTAGATTTGGCATTGGTTATTACGGTGTTTATATTGATTTCAAGTTCACTGTTTTTCCTTGAAGAAGGTGATTTTGAACACTTAAGTTATCATATTTATCAGGTCTACCTTAAAACTTGTACTTTTATATGTCAGATGAGTTTGCAACACCTTGTTCCACCCCTGATGAGTTGGAAATGATGTCCATGGATGGAGCTAAAGAAGGGTTGGAGAGGAAGTCGTCTTTACCTGACAAGCAAGCCATGTTCTCCGAGTCTGATTTGCATGACAGGATTTATGATAGGTGAACATGAGAGTGTCCTTACTGTAGTATTTTTTTGGTAGTAGCTAGAAAAAAGTGGAGATCACTTTATTGAATACATTTTTTTTCTTGACTGTAAAGAAATTATGGTTTCTTGTTATTCTGTTATTTGTAGTTTCTGTATTGTATTCATGAAAATTCATGTGTAGCAATAGTAGATATCAAGGAATCTGTAATTGATTGTTTTTTAAAGTATTACTTTTTCCTGTAATTAATATCTTGGCTTTATTTTAGGTATGATCTTCGACTCTGTGATATGCAAGTGCTAGTTGGAAAAGTACGAGATAATTGGCGATTTGCATATCTGAAGGGTACAGGTGAGATCACACATTTTTTGTAGAATTAATAAAGTGATACAGGAAAAGAGCTTACTGTAGGAAAATTAAAGTTAAATACTGATAATTAAACTTTTCTTTACAGGACAAATGCATGTCTTAGACAGATTTAGCATCAACTTGCAGCTGGAGAGACGTGTAGTAGCCATGCCAGATGCACAACAACAGTGGCCCAGTGCCACGCTGTCTGGCACCCTACCAAGTCTGGTGGTCCATGTTAATGAGCAGAAAGTACAGGCATTGAGGACAATGATATCTCAGTTCTACAGTGATCATGCAGCAAAACCTGTCAGGTTTGTAATTCTTATCTACAGTAGCTTTAGTATTTTTGATCAAGCATTAGAGTAAGGGTTCCTGATCATCTTGTTTCCTTCCACCCTCAGACATTCTGTTTTCGGGTTTCCTTCTACCCCTAAAACTAAGGCTGAACACTTGATAAAATGATATCAATTAGATTTTTTTTTATATAATGCTCTATGAATAGAACACTTCAAATAGATAGCATACATATGATTATGCATGAAGGCAATTATAGGAAGAGAAGAAAAAAAGTATCAAGTTCTCACAATAGATATTTTGTTTCGACTCACAGAGTGGACTCAACAGACTCAGACACAGTTACTGGAGCAATGAGTAGATCTAGTACGATGACCATTGATGACCAGACATTGGAGGACCTGAGCAAGGGAAGCTCCTCCCCAACGGACGAAGGCAAACTATTGGTTGTACAGTTCACCGTAGATAAAATGTCCTTAGAGGTTAGTCTCCTCAGAAGTGAGTTCAGTGTCAATTATTGAACATTATTTGCCTTTTGCTGAGAGTTTTGAGTAATGGTTTTGATCTTAAGTGACAAAACATTGGAGGAAAGAGCAAATTTTCTTCCATAATCCATCATAAGCTTAGATACTTTTAATTTCTCTACAGCTGCAGTCTCGTGGAAGGAGCATTGCGGAATTACAGGTCACTGGAGTGAGAGCCAATCTGAACAAGCGCCCCTTTGATAGCACAGTCACGCTCAGTGTGCACTCCCTCCTTCTGGTGGATGCTTTACAAACCTTTGGTCCTGACTTTGAGTTACTTGTTGCCAGTCATAAGCATGTCAGGTGAGTTTAGTTGTAAGATAATTAAATGATCTTGATTGATGGAGTCATTTGATAATGCCTTTCCATACAGTAGTAAGATAAATGAAAAAGTGCTTGAAACATTCATTTTTGATGATTAAATGCCTATGATTTTCTGTGATGTTGCTTCTCAATATTTGAATTAATTCCCAGACATTGATGTATATTATGTTGTACCCTATCAGTATGGACAGTGTGAGTGGTAGCTTATTGGACAGTGAGCCATGTTCGCCCACGTCACCTGCCTCCCCAGACCACAATGCACCCTTTAAGCCCACCTCTCCAGTGACCCTTAGCCAGGCCATATCTTCATATGCAGCCTCAAGAGGTTAGTGGAAAGAACTGTTTTCTGTATTGTGGAAATTGAGATTTTTTATTGTGAACTGTTGTAATTTTAGATGACTGGTTATGCTGGTAAAAAGTTTAAGTTATTTCTAACTGAAAGGACCTTAAGTTATGATTTGTAAGCTCTCCTGGGCTTAGATATTTTAAAAACCTTATATGATAGTGCTTGGCTGATTCTTTGTTGTATATTTGAATATTAATTTGTCCTTACATTAACTCGATTACTGTTTTTTCCAGCGCTGCTTATACCAGCCCAATCTCCACCTCAAACCACTCGTAACCTCTCCACGCCACCTCTTATAAGCTCCCCTAGCTTTGGTGGCATAGGCAGTGGACCCCAGCTGATGGAGAATCGTGATGCTGAGGCCCTTATTACACTAGAAGTCACCTATGTGTCGTCAGAATGCCCCTCACAACAGGGGGCTGGGGCATTGCTTCTTGCATCTGTCCAGTTCAATACCTTGGATATTATAGGTAAGAAGGACTTAGGATTGTAGCTAATGGGAACTTTAGCGATGTGTAAAGGTGCTAGCTAAGATGAAGGAACAGACCTTTTTGAATACTGATTTTCATTCTGTGGAATATCAATGGTTCAGTGTTTGCCATGTTTCACTGGCCACATCTTAGGGTTGTTGAAAGTGACGAGTAGATGTCTTGAAACAGAGGAATAAATGTCTTGATACAAAGTTTTCCACAGTATAAATAATTAATTTGATTACTTTTCTCTGTAGCCAACCAAGAAACAGTGGTTGAACTGGTTGGCTTCGTGCACCAGCTATTCCCACATCAGCCCCCCACGTCATCTTCACGCTTCCATACTCATATGACCAGTGCAACCCCCATGAGCCCTAGTGCCACCATATCACCAGAGAAAGAGGAACAAGGTGGCCTCTCCCATGCTACAAGCTTGTATTATGTAGCCCCGCAGAAGAACCCTGTGCGGGCAGAGGTCAGCTTTGATTTTCACAAACTGACTGTTCTCCTTCTCAGAGGGGTATATAAGGACAAGGAACTGGTGGGCAGGAAAGTGTGCACTGCAGTCCTTTCTGATGCCAAAATACAGGCAACTGTTGGTGAGTCTATGATGGTTTACATTGGGAAAGAAGTCTCTTGCACTCTGGATATTAGTGGATGATTTTATGAAAGCCATTGATAGATTTCATTTTATGCCAGGATTACATTATAGAGTCTAGTATGCAGCTTTGCATTATTTAACCACTTGTTAATGGTTAGTTTATTATATGAACTATCTATTCATTTCTGTCTCGACTCATTTTTTTCTGTAGAAAACGACATCTTGACAGTGGAAGGGTCATTAGGTGGGTTCCAAGTGCGTGATGTAACTCCAGAAGGCAATAAGCATCAGTGCATTATAAGTGTTGGCCAGGACCCCATTGTCGAGCGCTCACAGGTAAACTTCATTCCAGTTTGTGTTGAGGTGACCTGAATATATAAATTATTACTTATTTTCTGATTGAAGAAGCAAGTAGATTTTTATTTCTATTTCTATTATTATCTTATAAGAATTATCTTGTATTGAAACCATGGACTGTAATGTGATCATTCATGTATTTAATGTTTCAGGATCTGTTTTCTCGGTTGAATAGTGACATCTACCGCTCATACTCACAATCAGACAGTGCTTCAAGAGCCTTCAGCTTTACTGTTATCCGACCAGTGGCATTCTCAAGCTCCAGTACACAAAGTGAGAAAACACTCAGTCTTAATTTTTTCTTATATGGTTAAGATTTCATTAGATTTTCATGTTAGGTGTCAGAAATATATTGCTTATATTTAACCAAATATGCAAAAGATAATACAAAAGATTGGTATTGATCATGAAAAGAAAGGGAAGATAAGGATTTAATAAGAGACAGAAAAAGAGCAAGAGAGAGAGGAAATGTTATCAGGATCAGAAAGATCATGGTAACTTTATATTTCAGGATATTTACCTTCACCCGATGATGAAAATCTGACGGTCAAGCTTCGACTAGCTTCTGTCTGTTATACTCACTCGCCCCACTTCCTTCTTGAGTTGCGCTCATGTGCTACAGAGTTCAAGCAGTATATGGCCCGTGTTGCTTCATCCATCAAACACGCAGCAACAGAAATGGCCATGGGTCTAGTGAGTAAACGGTAAGTTCAGAGGCGTGTTTTGTCATAGATAAATTGCATTAGTAATGATAGATACTTATAAAGAAAATAAGAGATATCAGGACAGGAGCATTGAATTTTAAAATCTCAGTTTCACTGCTGAATATTGTGAGTGAGAATTATTATTGGTGGTTAGAATTATCCAAGTAGAGAAAACTGTTATCACATAAAGTAATTAAATCTGGTTCGTCTTTCAGCATTGAGTCCTTTGTAAATCTGTCGGGTAGCGCTTGGGAAGCTTCACCTCGTCACCGACGCAGAATGAGTGTCTCACATTCTACCGACACCCTAAACCTGCCTGCTCCTCCTCCAGCATCGGCCTCAGGGTCAAGGTTTAGCCCAGCCCATGAGGAGAGCACAGAGTTACCATTTGCTCTCAAGTAAGAACTCTTGTCTGCCTTGTTATTCTCTTCTCATGGTTGTCAGAAACATCAGGATGTGATATTTTTTAAGTATAGAGTGAGACAATTTCTAAGGAATTTTTTGTAAGTTTAAATTTTTTATCATGTAAGATGAAAGGTTCATTTTGGAACTTCAGTCATGAAGGGCAAATATTTATTTTATGTATAATCATTTACCTCCTGTTTTTCATTCTTTCTCTGTAACTTATGTCCTACTAGCCTTAGTGTTATCATCAAGGAAATTAT
>NC_091573.1:20860934-20865934 GCF_042767895.1 Penaeus vannamei | reverse complement strand
CAGCCCTCTTTCAACCACCTTGATGTGCGCTGAAGACCTGTACAGTTGTCGTGACCATGGCAGACCCATCTTGCACAGCACTACCATTGAACTGAGAGTGAGGCATGAGCTAGCAGCTGCTCTTATGGCAGACCATGATTCTGGGCTCTACTTTCCCAATGACATCTTTGTGGATTTTTACCCGGCTGCTTCTCGAGACTCTTTACAGGTGGGGGAACTCAGTGAATAGTAGAGTAGTGTGTATTTGGTGAGGTTATACTGGTGTGTGAGTTTTTTAGTAAGAGTTCTTGTGGATTGGATTTTTTTTTTTCAACAATTATAATAAAATTTCATGTGGCCTTTAACAGATTGATGGAGGCATTGTGACACCACTCAAGATCAGTGTGTCACGCCAGCAGTACAGACAAGTTATGAAGACCTTGTCCAACTTATCTGTGGAGGCTGATACCCAGACAACAGAAGGGCAAACCTTGGGTTAGTTGTGGTTTTATGCAGAGGAAGGATTGTAATTGATAATGAAGTTTATTGTTGTATTTATGGTGTATATGTATGTATGATTTTGAAATGCTGTGATTAGTATGAAATAAAAAATCTAAGGATACTTTTAATGCTGTTCATGAAAGCTTTTGTGTGTACTTCTAATAGGCCAGGTTGATAAATTGTATTTTTTTCACATGCAGATTCTATCCATGAAGAAATGCCAGGGACAGTGACATCAGAATCATATTCACAGAGGAGAGAAAGTGTGAAACGCAGGGAAAATGAAGTCTCATCCATATCGGTTAAAGGCAAGTGAACTCTACAGTATTTTATTTAGCAGTCTTGTCTCATGTACTGGTAATGAATGAATTCTATGACATGAAAGACTGATTTGCAACAGTAGGGATAAGTGTTCTTGTAAAAAGTAATGTTAGGTAGCATTTGTCTTAGAAGATTCCATTTGATGAAATTATCAACTTCCTCTTCAGGATCCTTCTCTGTGCCTAGTATGTGTGTTGAACTGCGTGGAGATGTAGGAGAGAAGGAAAAACCACTTGTCAATTTGCTTCTTGAAGAGATAAAAGCCTCATATGAGTCTTGTGAAGCATACAAGACAAGAACACAGGTATTTCTCCAAATGTTTTTGGTGTTACTGAAAAAAGTACATTCATCAACATTCATATATTTCATGAAATTATTTTGGCAAACAAATTGGTGCAATTTCCACACACAGGTTACCCTTCGCTCACTGATGATGGAAGACCTGCAGCAGCTGGACACTAGTGCACAACACAGGTTCCTCATGAAGTCGGATACACTGCCACTGCAGTCACCAGATGGCCCGGCTCCTTATGGGATGCATCTGCACCCAGGCCACCATCCCCACATGCATTTCATGAAGGAGCACCATGTTCCTGAATTCATATCGACCTCCTGTCCTGAACGCTTCCCTCACCAGCCAGTCTGTTTCACCTCATCCTCTTTACCCGACAAGCTGAAGATGGAAAAGCCGTTTTTCAAAGCAGCTCAGAAGCCTGTACCTAGGAGGCATTTGGAAAGTGAGTTTGTTACTGTCTTTATTCAAGCTGCTTCCTTCCATGTGCTAATCTTTGTGTATGCCTATATAGAATCATTGCAGTAAACCAGAGTTTCCTAGATAGGTCAGTCTGCCAGATGCCAGTATCGTCCTGGGTGTCCTGGATGGATATCCACCCGAAACAAGAATACTGGCTAGGAGGAGTTGTGAGTCTGGAAAAACTTCTGTTTATCTTTATTAATTTTTTCTCCTAGAGGAATGTTATGTCAGCAACATCATTCGACTCTATTCTGGAGACTGATGTCCTCTTTTTTTATGGGGATATTCATAATGAAACAGCTAACTAGTGGTTGCCAGCAGAAAAGAACCCTTTACCATTTTTATCCTACCTGGGAGTTCTTTTCTCTCTCATTTTTTAAATACACTAACATTGGAAGTATGCTAGGCAAGCATAATTTTACTAGGTGGGTGACTGGATATACTAGTAGTATATCTGTAATTTGTCTTTTCTTTGGGAGGTAGAAAAGTCTAGCAGTCTAGTTTCTGATAATTATGATGTGACAATTTTTACAATTCTTGGATATCCATGTTACTTTGGCAGCTGCAATATCACTTGTGTATTCTATTGAATATGCCTCTGACAGGCCCAGGGTTTAGTTTGTTTAATTTCTTTGCTCTTGCTTGTATTGTTTAATGCTAACTTTTGCTTAACCCCTATGATCTGACTAAATGGCTGCAAGCTGGGTGATGCAAATTTGCCATCATGAGTGAAGGCCAGTTTTGACAGAAAAGACTCGCCACGAGTGCCCAAACCTCTTGGAGTGTGATATGACTCATTTGGCGCTTAGAAGGGGGCTTTAGTATTATTCCCATAGATAAACGAATGTGGAATGTAACATGAGTAAGCAGTGACTGGAAGAGTGCCGGCTTCAGGGAGGACGCCATTTCCATGTTGCGCACTGTATTTCTAGAAAATTTGAAAATAACGAAAAAATAAGATATATGACACAAATAACCAAACCTTCTATATTTATTACATAGTGAGGTGATATGGAGTCTGTGCAAGGAAAATAAGCTATTACCATCTGGATATAGCAGGTCAAAAGACAAATGTGAACGCTGAAAAATGGCAAAAAACGCTATAAAAGTTCACGCAAAATAACTTTGCAAAGGGGAGGCACAGAGTCTTGTCACTGCTCATGGGTGACCATGTGCACCCAGCCTATGCATTGCATGCCAGGGATGTTGGCTACTCATGTAACCCACTGCCGATATTTTTGGCACTATGATTCATATGACGCAGCTGGATCCAGTGGGTTAATGAACACACATTATGAGAAAAGGAGGAACTTTGTGTTATATTTCATGCTACAAAAATATTTTCATGTATTTCAAACAGCTCATATCAAAGGAAACACGTTCTAATTTACTGTCTGCCTATCTCTCTCGAGAAGGCTTGTCATCACAAAGCCCACGTACGAGCATCAAGCCTGGAGGCAAAGCAACTATGAGTCCCAGTACCCCCCCACCCTCTCCCACCCCAGGTGAGGGGGAGGAGGAGACCCTTAGGCCGGACACTACACTTGTCACCATCACCATCTCTACTATTGACAAGAAATGCCCTGAGTTCCACAGCAAATATGATGGTGTAAGTATGATTTGGTGTTTTGTATTCCTCATAGATATCATAGCTGTTTTTAATCCATCTTCCTTTTAAAAAGATTAAAAATGATAATTGTGGTAAACAATGGGGTGAAAGGGATGCATCATATTCATAATTTTCTCGTGTTAGTTATTAGGTAAGTGGAATAAACTTTGAATCATGTTCCCTATTACATTTTCCTCTTTTATTTCAGACAAATCGCTTCATTGATGTAGACTTCAACAGCCTGAACACTGTCATCAACATTCCTTCATGGGTTATGGTATTAGATTTCTTCAGCACTGATCAGGAGAATGACTCTCCTGCCAAAAGTGATGGGAAAGTCACACCTGATACTTTGCTGTCATCCTCGCATAAAGGTAAGGTGATATGTGCTGAATGATAGTCTTTAAGTTTTTAATTTTTAGTTGTTATATATTTCACTTTTAATTTTTTTCCTCTTAGTATAATAACATGTTTTTTAGATATGTTAATTTTGTCATTGATGATAGTTATGACAGATCAAACTGTAAATGCTATGCTATCTCCTAAAGTATGTATTTGTCCAAGGCATCCCTCCCTGCAGACCCCAAAAGAAAATGATTTTTAACAAAAAGTATTCTTACCTGGTATCAGGTGACCATTATAGCATATCACACTATTTTGACCCATTATATTCCCTTTGAATCTTCTAGGCATGGATGAACTGAACACTATCATGGAGGTACAGGTGAGATCCCTCACCCTAATCTTGAACAAACCTGAGTGTGAGCTAGCCCAGGCAAGCATCTCGCAGGTTCTGGTGCGGTCTGTGGGATCTGAGGGGAATCTAACTCTTACTGGACGACTGGGATCGCTCTCTCTGGTGGACTGCACAACTCATGGCCATCTTTATCGGGAAAAGTTCATCACCACTGGTTCAGAGGCCATGACGTTCCAGGTGTTCAAGTAAGTTTTTGGGCTCTTGCACATTTATGCAGACTTAAAATGCAGAGGGGAAGGACCCATGCATTAAGTATTTTATTTTTGTTTTAAAATGGTTAGAAAGTTATTGTTGATTGAATAGAGTATTGTATTTAAAAACAGAGGGAATATCTAGTGCTTTTCATGTTGTTTGACACCCAGCTTAGATAAACTTTTTGTTTATTGTATTAATTGTATTGGTATTTTAGAGAAAATATGTTGGACTAATATTTTTGAACTGTAAATAAAGGAGCTACTCGAGTGTTGTTGAATACAATTTTAATTTAGGCTATTTAGTACTCTTTATTCTAATTTCAGAATTACATTTTAAAATTTGATTTGTTCTCAGGTATGGACATGATGATCCTGAGATGCTAAGGGAATGTGATATTCGTATGAAACTAAAAATGTCTTCTGTGATGTACCTGCACACGCATCGCTTTGCCTCAGAGCTTACTCAGTTTGTACAGGAATTTAATCAGTTAAGAGATATTGTGTCAAGATGGAGAGCTACTAGTGCTGGATTAAAGGTAATTAAACTTCTTGATGTTTACTTTTGGTTATGAATTTTAACTAAGTTGATTCATAGTGCTGAATTTCTGTTAATTGTAAATTAGGATATAGTTGTAAAACAATATGAATTTGTAAACTTTGATTAGACAGTGGTTTTTAGAATATCATATTTGAAATATGATGCAAAAGATAATGATATTTTTATCAACAACAGGTATCAGATTTTAGCAGAGGGTCACGTGTATCACTGGACATCACTGCAGGCTCTCCTGTTATATTCATCCCCATGTCCAGTCGATCAGAAACACTTCTGGTGGCAGAATTAGGAAGCTTAACCATAACCAACAAGTTCCTCTGGGCAGGTTC